>NC_049198.1:6593618-6751118 GCF_009769625.2 Cygnus olor | reverse complement strand
GAGATGACACTGTTTCAGTGGATAAGAATATTTGTATTTGTTACAAGTATTTGTTATTGGGTTTAGTTGTTAAAAATAAAGATCTATTTATTTATTTATTTTTATTTATTTTTGGCTCAGTAACTGTACCTCATATATCACCCAGGAGCATGATATGCTAGAAAACAATGCATACATATATGTATATATACAAATGTATATATTTACATTAGTATGTGTATATTTACATTAGAATGTATATATTTACACTTATAGACTTAACATTTATAAAACATTACATGGAAAGTTGTAACATTGTGCTGAAACTTATAGAAATAGAATCTGTTTATTTTCTTAAAATTGTCTTGAAAACTGGAAAAATACAGTATGAAATAAACCTACAAAATAAAAGTTTTAGGAAACAGTTTTAAGAACATTCAGAAAGTTGTGTTTTCATTAAAGCATAAACCTATAAACTAAATTAAAGTTAAAAAATAATTCCCCCAAAAGATGTATACACATTTTAATTGAATACACAATTCAATTTTCCAGTCTTTAATGGTTAAAAGTAAGAATTGATTCTAAACAAAATTTTATCAAAACAGATACAACTTCAAATGAAAAAGTTTTTTCTGGAACCTTTTTCCTAAAATGACATTTTCTGATGGAGAACTTATGAGTTTTCAGTTTTTGTTTTGTTATTTTTTATGAACAACTACAGAAGATATAGATATTAACCCCTCCATTTCTGGCATCCTTCCTGTCATTTTATGACCATATATGGTATTTTCAAAGACATTGGGGGCTTCTTGAGAGCAAAGAAAATCTTCAGAGAATAGGTACTATTTTCCCCTTGAAAATGGTCTGAATCGCATCAGTTTTCTATGACTCATATCATTTTTCTTGATGTTCCATGACACACACTGAAAACACAGAGAGAAAAAGCCACTTTAACTGTTGCTGTTAAGTCCCAGCCACCTGACAGAATGTATTATCCTCAAGAGCACTGACAGAGTAGGTTTCTTTAAAAACATGATTAAAAGGGTCACAAAATATCAAGGAGTAAAAGAAAGGAAGGAAGCAGAAGACACAGACCGGTAATTACATTTTTAAATCCAAAATATTATATTTAATACCTGATGATTTTTTTTTTTCCCAGATGTTCTTATCCACTGAAACAATGTCATTGAAATGTAACCTCAGTTCATATTTCCAAGGTACTGATTACTGACAATATGTGTATACGTGTATTAGAAAGAAAAATTCGTAGTTAAAATATATAATTTCTGCAGTTTTAGTAACACTTATCTTGTACATTTAAAGAATTTTTATTTTGTCTATGTGACACAAACAAATCTAACTATTTCTTCATCATGTTCTACTGAAAAAAAGAAAAGAAAAAGAAAAAGAAAAAGAAAAAAAAAAACTGTTTCCTGGAGAGAGCTTTTTGTAATGTTTTAAAATAGCTATGTCAATGTAAAATCACACTGGGACAAGTTATATGTGTTTCTTACATCACTTTGAGCAGTTAAGCTCAACACTAAAATCCCTTCCTAGGATTGACTTTGAATATCTACATCAATGTTTGAACAACATTGTGCGAACTTCACACAGTGCAACATCCACACTGAGATAGTTACTAACCATAAAAAGCTAATCTTTTTTCATTTAAGATCTACTTTGGAGAAACTTTGTGTAAAAGTTATGTCTGCTAAGGAAATCATCTGTATTCTGTCTATAGAAAGTGGAGAGAAATTGGTTTCCTTGGGGGAATTTTATCCCATACAAAAGTGAAATGTCTTACAGACATATTTAGATATTTAATACCAGACAAGACGAATCCTAACTTGAGTTGTTAACTTTAGAGCAATTAGATGGGAGATTGATGAATTAGTTTTCTGATTATGTTCACTAGCTAAACAACCTACTAATTCAAACTCTCATTTATGAAACTGTAAAGCTATGGATGAAGGAATTCAGTCTGATTCAGCAATGAGCTCCCAGATCCTTGGAAAAGACACTATAGACAAATATTTTTAGCCAAAAAGAAAGGTCAGCAGAAAACCGTTTTTAGTATTTTTATAAAACAGGAAATAGGAACACTCTTTTTTTTTTTTTTTTTTTTTTTTTTTTTTTTTTTCTCCTTTTGTCATTTAGTGATTAAATCACAGAGATGGAATTTACTTGTTAGTGCAAATACAATAAAGATTTTTAGAGAGCCAGATGAAACAGCAATGAAGGCCACGTAAGTATCAAAAATGAAGTGCCTGTATTTCTTTTCATGAGGTCAAACATGAGGTCAAGAAGGACATATAAAGCAACACTATATATTAAAAAAAAAAAAAAAAAAAAAACTTTTGTAAAAAATAGAATATATGGAATACATATGGAATATATATGGCATATATATATATGGATATAATGGAATATATGGAATGATTCAGCATTACTAGGGCAATATGCTGCATCCAGAACAATCAGACCCATGTGGGGACCACTGCATGAAGGTTCACTGGATGTTGCTCAACTGGCGCATACAAAAGACACACTAGCACTCATAAAACAACAGTTGAATGAACAGACAATAAAAGCCTAACTGCAAGAGGCAGTTAAATGATAAAGAGATGCTGCAGCACAGAACTTGCTTAGGTAAGAACTTTCTGCCCAGTGCCACTCCATTATGATTAATGTGTGCACATGCGAACTTTATGAAAAAGATAATGAATTGATTGTGTTCCTAAATGATGCCATTTTAGACCTGTTTGGATTTCTGCCCTCCCCAGGGAGCAGATGACCACAGTCTGTTAGCTTAAACAAATGAATGTTTAATGGTCGTCTTTCTGCCAGCCAAGTGGAAAAGGGGAAACATTTATCAAGAGAAGGGAGGAAAAAACTGATCTAGCTGGCTATTCATCTGGGATATAGGTGCTGCAAAGTGGCGATTGAAAAGGGAAAACTGCAGCAGTTACCATGCCAAAATCACTTCAGGCATTGCTTAAAAATTGGAGATCAGAGAATCTGTATCTGAGAGAATTTCAACTACAGGGTTTCTGAGAACTCACAAGGCAACAAAGGTTACTTTAATTACTTAAGCACACAGAAATACAGGCATAGGTTGATTATGTTCTTGGTGTACTTATTCTGTTTTGTTTTTTTCTTCAGTGAAACTGGGAAATGTCACAAAAGCTTTTAACATTATAAAGTTTTTTTTTTTTTTTTACTTTTTTTTCTTTAAATCTATTTTGCTTTCCATATTTTTTAATAATATAATTAAATTTATCTCCTCCAGTCATTTACTATTATTCTTAATAGATGGGTTCCTTAAACAAAGTAGATAATCTAAAAATAGAGTATCTTTCTATATATTGGATTAATTTCATTTCTTTTGAAGGAAGTGAACACTAGACCAATTTAAACTAAACACCCAGTTTAGGATTGTTAAAGCGATACAAAACCTTTGCTCATAGACATATCCATATTCCTTGATGGTAAATTATAGAAATATATCTAAATAAATAAATAAACAAACAAACAAAAGCCAGCATAAGAAATGAAACAATTCCGTTATTCTGTTATATGGTATGTGTTGGAGCAGATTTTATTTTATTTTTTTTTTCCCCTTGAGAATAATGAAACAAGGAAACAGGAGGCCCAAAAAATCATGGTTTATTCATCTTTGGAAATATTAATAACCTTATCTGATAAGGCCCTAAGCAACTTGATCTAACCTCAAAGTTAACTCTCACTTTGAAGTTGGAGTATGTGACCTGTAAAGGTCTCTTTTAGGGTAAATTATTCCAAGATTGTATGATTCTGTCATCCTAAAGAAGTGATATGCATACACTCACTTATAGTTAAAAATCATATTTAGGCAGAAAAAATCAGTTAAAGAAAGATGCATGCATGCATGACAGGGCAGAAAGTAGCACCAACATTTTTACTACAGTATCTTATTGCTTACATATGAAAAATAGATAAAAATTTAGATGTCTTTTTTTTTTTTTTTTTTTTTTTTTTCCAATGAACTATAATGTAATGAAAACAACAAATCAAAGCTTCTCGGTCTTTTAAATCAAAGACGTTTTTTATACTAAATTCAACTCTAACTCTGTTCAAGAATAATGGTTTACCTTTTATGATTTTTTTTTTTAAATCTTTTTCTCCCTGAGACAAAACAGAAACAACACTTCATTATCCTGATTATGCAAAACTAATCTTTACAACCTCATTTACCCAGGTATAGCAGTTCATCTCCAGCTTATAACTCTCCCATTTTGAAAACTTGCTTATTCTAGGAATGGCTTTCCACACATATATACCATAACGAGAATAATTATTCATGCAAATAGCAAAATTCATTCCATATGTTATAAACATGGCTTAGAAATACTAGACATTTATATACAGAACTCTGGGTAATGCTGAACCAAAGGTTGGCAAGCACAAAGAATGACAGCTACACAGCAAAGTAATTTGAAATGACTTGGGCAATTTCATGGGATCTTTATTCAGCACAGGCAATTGGGTGTTCAGTTTTATGTCTCATCCAAAAAAATAGTATTTCCTGTGGAACAGCATTGTTCTAATATAGCATTGAGATATTGGCCGAGAAATGTTTTAAAAAGGAATACTGCATATATTGAATAAGTCACCTCCTTCTGTTAATGATGTCTTGATACTCCCAAAAGTGCCAGAAGAGTCTTTTTTGAAATAAGTGTAGTCCCTTTGTTAGGATATTTCATCAATGTTGAATGTCCAGCTGAAAATATTTGCAGTTTAATTTACAGAAAGTTTTAATCATCAAGGTGTACTCCATGATTTTAACAACCTCAGAGTTATGTGACGGAAACTTTCATTAAGGCTTTCACTGAAGCTGACTTACAGTTTTCCACAAAATGAGCTGGATTATAAATGTGAGTTATTACAAAGTTAAGACTGAGTTGTAGCATTTATGCTCAACTCTGTCAAAAATGTTCTGTCAAAAAATGTTATGAGAAAGAAGAACACTATTAGACAATGCTTTTGTTTGTTTGTTTGTAGTTTGTTTTTGTTAAGATTTTTCTTTTCAAACTACCTGGAGAAACACAACTCCAGTTAGCAACATAAACCAGATGCTTAGCTCGTTTGTTCTGCTAACTACATCTTTTCTTTGTAAATTATATACATGCTAAACTATTTAAAACATAACTCAGGTGGTTGGTGAACCACAGCATCTGCCAACTCCTCAGATAAAGAGGATACATTTACTCATCTGCTCTGTCTCCATCTGCCTGCTAAATTTGGATTGACTGCTCGCTGTCCAAACTGATAGAATAATTCATGGAGAATTGTTCCTCTCAAATCTTTGTTATTCTCCATTACACTCTCTTTTTGTAAAACAGGTTAGTTGCCCTTTGTTAAGTTAATGTGACATGATCTAAGATAAAATGTCATTTAATGTCAGAAATTAGAAGGAAAACACTTCTGAACAGAAATCTTATGTGATTTTTTTTCATAACATCACAGAATCACAGAATCATGGAATGGCTTGGATTAGAAGGAACCTAAAAGATCATCCAGCTCCAGTCCCTCAGCCATGGGCAGGGATGCCACCCACTAGATCAGGTTGCCTAGGGTCTTGTTGAACCTGACCTTGAACACCTTCAGAGAAGGGGAATCTACAGCTTCTCTGAGCAACCTCTGAGCAGTGCCTCACCACCCTCTGAGTAAAGAATTTACTGTTAACATCTAACATAAATCTTCCCTGATTAGTTTAAAACTGTTCCCCCCTTGTTCTATCACTATCTGCCTGTGTGAAAAGTTCTTCCCCATTTCTTATAATCCCTCTTTAAGTATTGAAAGGTTGCAATGCAGTCTCCCCACAGCTTTTTCTTCACCTGGCTGAACATCCCCATCTCTCTCAGCCTTTCTCCATAGAAGAGGTGTTCTAGCCTTCTTTGTGGCCCTCCTCTGTATCCACTCTAACACGTCCACACCTTTCTTTTACTGGGCGCCCTGACCTGGGTGCAGTACTATGGGTGGGGTCTCATGAGGACAGAGCAGAGAGTGAGAATTCCCCTTTGCAAGGGAAACAACCACCTCCCCTGGCCTTCTGGCCATACCTCTGCTGGGCTTTCAGCAAACAGCATTTTCTTGGGCTTTTAGTAGATTGAGTATTGAATTGCTAAACTACAGCCTGTGGATAATTTAATACTCAGAACATTCCTCCTAGTGTGAATTACAGCCACTTTTGACTTGTTCAACAAGGCCTTGAATATATTGTTTCAGGCCTTATGGGATTCCTTTCATGAGAATCTTGTAAATATCAATTGATGAAATTCTAGAGAAATTTCTTTTGACGAACCTGTTTTGTTGTTGTTGTTTTAAATGTATTCAAAAAAAGAGACTAGTCATTATCCTTTTTGTCCATTCCCACGCACAGATATTGGCTGATTATCAGGTGATATAAATCAGTGTAAAACCACTGCCTTCAATGGAAAAAATGTTCATTTTTACCACCAGATAATCTTACAATTAAAATTGTTTTGCCTTTAGTGATTTTAAGAGATCTTGTAAACTTTTAGGAACAACTTGAAGGTTATTTTCTTTTTGGTTTCATCACTGTATATATGCAGTAAAGATCAATGAAAATTATACAAATAAGGAGAGAATTAAGATCTACATTCATACAGAAAATTGCATCCTGAAGGATCCTTCAGGTAGACCAAAGGTTGGCAATTTCAGGGTAGAAAACTGAAGCTGTGCCAAATTACAGCAAGACTGAATCATATTAATCTTAGAAAACTAGAATCATAGAATATCCTGTGTTGGAAGAGTACCATAAAGATCATCAAGTCCAACTCCTGGGTCTGCACAGGACCACCTAAAAATCAGACCATATTTCTGAGAGAATTGTCCAAACACTTCTTGAGCTCCAACAGGCTTGGTGCCATGACCACTTCTCTGGGGAGCCTGTTAGAATCACAGAATGGTTTGGGGTGGAGGGGACCTTACAGATTATTTAATTCCAACCCACTTGCCCTGGGCAGGGATACCTCCCACTAGAGCAGGTAGCTCAAAACCCCATCCAGCCTGGCCTTGAACACCTTCAGGGATGAGGCATCCACATTTTCACTGGGCAACTTGTGCAAGTGCTTCACCACCCTCTGAGTGAAGAATTTCCTCCTTTTATGTAATCTAAACCTACCCTCTTTTAGTTTAAAGCCATTACCCCTTGTCCTATCACTACAATCGCTGTAAAAGAATCCCTCCCCATCTTTCCTGTAGGTCCCCTTTAAGTACTGGAAGACTGCTATAAAGTCTTCCATGAGCCTTCACTTCTCCCAGCTGCCTCACCCTGTCTTCACAGGAGAGGAGCTCCAGCCCTCTGATCACCCTTGTGGCCCTCCGATGGCTATGCTGGGGCCCCAGAGCTGAACTTGGGGCTCCAGGTGGGGTCTTATGAGAGCTAAGCTGAGGGGCAGAATCCTCTTCCTTGACCTGCTGGCCACGGTGCTTTTGATGCAACCTAGAATACAGTTGGTTTTCTGGGCTGCCAGTGCAAATTGCTGGCTCATGTTGAGCTTCTCATCAACCAACACCCCCAGGTTCTTCTCTTCGGGGCTGTTTTCAATCCTTTCTCCATCCAGCCTGTATTTGTGCTTGGGACTGCCCAAGAAATTACACCGTTCCAGTGCACAACCACACTCTTTTCATAGTATCCAACATGAATGTCCCCTGCCACAGCTTCATGCAATTATCTGGAACAAGTTTAGCAATCTAAGAGGAAAGACTACTCATCTCAATAATTTCAGTTATCTCTATGTGCAGATAAATCACTCTTTGGAGGTACTTTCTCTTTCTATAGACTAACAAGTGAGTCTACATGCCAAACATAGATTAAATGTGCAATGTTATGAAGCAAAATTTAGGTGAGATGGATCCAACCTTGGGATTACCACCAAAACACAACAAAACACAGCAAAACAAAACAAACAAACAAACAAACAAAACTATTTCCATGTAAAAATACAATTAGAAATTATTTTTAATTTCCTCTTGAAGAAAAGATCTTTTTAAGAAAAATACTAAGGTAATTCACTGATACAACTTCAATGTTTAGAATCTGGAGAAAAAAATTTAAGGAAAAACTTGTATGGAAAGTAGATTGACAGTTACTAAGAAGTTAACAGTTCCTTATTCCAGTGAAATTTATAAACAGTGGAACATAAACTATTTTTCATTCAGTAAAGAAGTTGTCATTATTTTTTTTTTTTGTTTGCTTGTTTGTTTATTTTTCGTGAAGTACATATTCTAAGATGAAAATGGTCAAATTAAATTGTTTCATATCGGTTTCACAGGGTGTGACATTCTTCCTTAAATGTCATAGAGAGAAAATATACCTTAACAATGGAAAAGACTGAAATGAAAGATACGATGGAAAGGACTGAAAATGAAATCTAGAGCCGGCAAAAAAAAAATAATCTTGACTTACAGTATGGTATACACCCCAGGAGGCTTGAATAATGTAACTTAAAATTGATATTTATTTTGGGTTAGATAAATAATTTGCAACACTGCATTGATTATACCAATTAGTTCTCCACTAACTGTAGTACAAGCCAGTGACTTGCTTTCATATAGCTAATAGATTCATACCCATGGGTGGAATTTGACCAAAAATGGTACTTCTAACTGTACAATCTGTCTCATCTGAAAAGATGTCTAAATAAGTAGAAATATTTTATCTTTGGAGTTTCTGCTTTTCATAAGGGAAGCCTATGCTTTCTAGTTCAGAAGTATCTGCTCATTGCAGATACCTAAAATGAAGTTAAATTAATCGCATTCCTGATTTCTTTGGAAACTCATCTTTGGATCCTAACTATCAAAAAAGCCTAAGGGAATCCATTAAGAAAAGAAAACCTAGAGGTGAAAAACAGGAACATTGTGACATGACATTGCTTGAGACTGCTTGGAACTAAAGTCCCCTTTTAGGGGACCTTAAAAACTAAAAGTATAAATGTCCTTAATTTGTGGAGAGACAGAAAAAAGGATGAGAGAGGTAAAACATGAAAGTTCGGTTAAAAAACCCTTTGTTCCCCGAGAAAAAAAAAAAAAAAAGAATTACCCAGGAGTTTAGAGATTCTATGTGTGAGGGTCCTTATGTGTATCATACAATGTGTATCAATATGTGTATCATACACATATTAATTATGTGTATATTTATTTAACTATTGCAGTCATTTTTTTTCCTCTGTTTTGAATGTATTCGTCTAAAAGCAGATAAATATTTTAAAATGAGGTTTCTTTTTCTATAGTTGGGTTAAATTAAAAAGGTGAAGATTGAAAAAATTCCAAGAAAATGTAAATTTAATGATTTAAGTGTTTATTCATATGTGTGTTTGAGGGAAAATACTTTTTCTTCTTTTACTTTTTGCCTTCTAATAACCTTTTTTTGGCATTTTAAGGCTAATCTAATTAAGTAAGCAAGCAATTGGCTCTGAAAGAAAATATGAAGAAAGAGAACATGTAGTTTATGTTGTAATTACCAAGTTTCAACTTTGATTAATTTATAGTCATGAAAAAGCAAACAAAATGGATAAGGTTTAAAACCTTAAGAAAAATAAACCACAAATTGTGCTTTGCAGTTGTGGCTCAAGCATCTTGAAAATTAAGAACACTAGAGCACTGGCTATGAAAAAAATACTGTGGCAAATCTTGTGTGAGTATAAACATCATTGAAAGATTTGTACTTCCTGAAAAAAAAAAAAAAAACAGCAGAACAGGCAAGCAGTTTCCTCTCTGAAGTCGAAAACACAAAATTCAGAGTAATGCTGAGTTTTATTTTTCATTCATGAAAACACTGTGTATGGAAAAATTGCAGAAGACTATATGGAAGAACGAAAGTGTGAAGAATAAGTGAATAATCTAGACTAATTTCTAGAATTAAAAAGTAGAGAATGTTAAGAAAAAAAATTACGCATGGGTGAATGGAGGTTTTTTTGTTTGCCTTTTTTTTTTTTTTCCTTTATGGTTTTGATTTTGTTTGAAGAGGAAAATTCAAACACTGTAAAAATATGAACAGATCTATCCAAAAGGATATAGAAAAAAAAAAATCAAGAACAACACCATCAGTTCTAAATGTCATACTAAACATAACCAATGCAGGATGAAAAAGCTACCAGTCAAGAAATTCTGGCAAAATTCAAAGGATGTGATTGTTTATGTCCATGTCAATGAAGAAGCCTCATCATGAAAGACAGAATCTATGTGAAATGTAGACCGAAACCTCCTTTAATATCAATGAGAGAATTTACATAAAATGAAAACCAAACAGAACCCCTACAGAACTCTTCTGCAAAATAATTAAAGAAATAAAATGCTAGTTTTTCGTAGCCTCAAACCACATGCTGCCTTGGTATGCTCTTAACTGCATGATTTTAGAAATGTTTTTCCGAGAACATGAAGTATTTCTAGAAACCTGAAACGGAAAAGACCTGCTCCCTAATATAACTGATCTATTACAGATTGATAACATTTATATTATAGGTCTAGTGAATTAGTATATTATGCTCAATCTTAAAAATATTTTGGTGTGGAGGGTTTTTAGTTGGTTGGTTGCGTTGTGTTGTGTTGTGTTTGTGTTTGGTTTGGTTTGATTTTTGCAATGATTGCTTTATGACTCATTTAAAAAATAAATCATTATGTAGAAGTGCATTAATTTTACACTTTTTTCTTTAAGAGTTAAAATGTGTACAGAAACAATGCTAAGAAATGCAAGTAAGTCAGCTAATCTATTTTATGTCATATGTTTTACCTTTACCAATGTAATTCTTAAAATTATACTGTCAAATCGTCTAATTCTGAGTACTCCTAAACTTTTCCAGTCAAACTACTCTACATTGTTTGTGTGCATTCAAAACTTTGTCCTAATGATTATGGACTTGGAGATATATATATATATATTAATTTTTATTATTATTATTACTTTTTTTTTAAGTAGACATTTACATATTTAAAGGATATTACCTGTTACTCTTGCAGTCTTCTCTGCTTTAGCAAAGTGACCAGAATTATTTTGACCTTTCCTCATAGCTTGTTTCTGAACCTCTGATCACTGTTTGCTTTCCTGTCTGCACTTGCCACTTCTATCTCTGAAGTGCAGCACTCAGAATTGGATACCATGCCTTAGCTAAGGCCTTATCATGAAAGCCAGAGGATTAATTCATGTATCTCAGAGGCTACTTTTATGTTTATATATCCCAGCACTGTGTTTGCCATTTTGTCTTCTTTTGTTTCAAAATGGCTTTCTTAAATAATGAAAAAATCAGTTTAGTCATACTTACCATAACATATAAACTCTTTTCCAGCCTCCAACAGTGCTCTGATAGTTGTTCTGGAGCATGTTATTATATTTTTTGTCCCTCCTTCTTCCCATTTTTAAAGTGGAACACTGGCACTAGTTTGTTGTGGTTCTTTGAAATGTAGGTTTAACTGTTGCAGTGTTTAAGCCAAAGATTAGTACTTTAGATTATAAATAACCTTTTACCACAATGTTTTTCAGTTGTTAATTCATTATGTTCCCATTAAAAACTCTTTATTCTGTTTTGGGAATTATCAAAAATGTAAATCTTTTCAGCATGTATATGTAGTTGACCTGAAAGTCACACTTTATAACGATCAGTGTTCTATATTGATTACCCCAAACTGCTAAATTACTACACTTTGAGACTGAATTTATCAAAACCTCACTTTGATTTTGTTGTGCTGTTTCAGTTCATATCCTATCTGCCCCCATTTTTGCAAAAGACAGTTTTTAACAGAATCTACTGCTACAATCCAATGATTTTAAAATCTATGAGATTGTGGGCTAAATGTGGATATGAGGGTTGGGACTATTGGGGTTCATCAGTAAAATGCACTAAGCAGAGGAATAGCAGTTTAATGGCAATAAAAATTACAGTTTATATGTCCATTACACACTGAATTCAGTTGGAAAAGAATTTCATTAAATTCTTATTTCATTATTCTTATGCATCACTAGGAGGAAAAATAAAGTCTACATACATTTTTTTTTAATATATATATTTTTAAGGTTATTTTTGAAAACTCAACAGATAATTGAAGCTTGAATATTCAATCAGAAAATTATGCCTAAACAGCTGATTGGACATCTAAAGGCAACACTTGTTCCTTAGAAGCAATGAGCTGGTTCTTAATAAAAAGGTAAACAAAAAGCATTTTGTTTTAAAAGAGGATAGCAAGCAAGCTGAGGAAAGTCAGTAATAATAAAGCAACACTGGTAATCTGTAAAGTTCTCGTCTTATAGAACCTGTCTTGCATCTCATCCAGGAAATGAGCACAAGAGGAGCATTGCCTTTCCTCATTACCATCTGGTGTAGTTCACTTCTGTCTCTTGCTGAAGGGACTGGCCCACCTCTGTACCCCCTCTTGGCCTGTTACCGCACTACAAACTAACATGTTGATAACAGTCTGTCTTCTCATGACCTTCTGCTGTGTTTTCAAGGGGCTCCCTCTTCCCTGGTCTCTCTCTCTCCCTCTTGCACTGAATTGTGGCTCAGAGAAGTTCCTTTCCAACTTCATCAACAAGTGTTTTAATAGCAAGATCCCAACTTTGCAGAGCTTCAGGCCATAGTATGTATATCTGAACTGATAAAAACTGTTTTTTCTACACATTAGCACAAAAGCAAACTCACTGTTTATGCACCAAGGTCTTAAGCACCAGCTGAGCAAAATTATACACAGATTGAGCAAAAGGCTTTAGCTATAATTTTTAGTGTGCAGAGATGTTGATAATATCTCTCTGGCAGGAAACTGCCCATAATCACTGATCACTAAACCTCTTAGTCTGATTTCAAGAGTGGGAGAGGGATAAAACTGAAACTGAGGGAGAAGAGAGAAAACTGAAAAATTTCAGTTTTATCCATGCTGATAATTCAGAACAGGAGGCATTATGGATGGTGATTTACAAATGGTGTGTTGAACACTAATCTTTATCACAACAGTTTCAGATACTGACAGACATAACTTCAAGATTGTTAAACGATTATACTGTGGATAAAAGATGCCACAAGTCAGAATACCTTCCAAATCAATGAATTACTTGAGATGGTGAAGCAAATCTCTCAGCCCAAATAAAGATATAACTTTCCATCTGAAGTTTTGAGTCTTATGTCAAAAATGTAAATGAAAAATAATAATAATAATAAAAAAATAAATCTCTTGAGATATTATTTTTATAGGAAGGATGTGACCTACTGTCATTTATAGCAAAAATTGATCTGGAAAAGTTCTACTGTGAATTTTAAAAAGACTTTTGTGAAAACCCTCTGAATATAATACTTAAGTAAGTTGTTGGATGAGTAGCTAAAAATGAAGACACTGGCCTGTATTTAGGAAATCTACATTTAGCGGATTACTTTTGGCAGTCAAACTTCTGGATATACCCAATAAAAACAAAGAGGTGAGGCCGAGTGATTTACAGGTGTTTTCCTATGATACTGTGGTCTGTCAATGTCTAAAACCATGCCAGATTCTGTGAGTAGAATGTGAGCAGACAAGCTTTGTTTCACTTTTAAGTTATATACATTATCTAGTGATTGATTTTGCTATCTGTCTTCATTTCAATCACACAGTTTCAAAAAAAGTTTTATACTTCTTTGTTTCTTTTCCATGATAAGAAATATATCACAAGTTTCTTCTTTTTGATATCATCTATGATGGGGAAAAATAACTTACCATTTCATAAACCAACAAAAGTATTAAGTAAAAAATTTATCACAAGGTGGAAACTATATTTATTCTCTTAAATCCTGCCATGTGTATGTCTGTATGTTTTGTATGTCTAAAGACGTACAGAAATTTTCTTAAAAAGAGTATGTACAAGGGTCACATAGAAGACTGTGAAACTTCCAATATATAATTATCAAATAAAATAAATAAATAAATAAAGACTGAGTGCATAAATCTCAGTTTAGAACTACACAGTGAAAATCTACCCCCTCTGAAATGAGTTGTATCAGGTAAAGAATAGAAATTGAAAATTTACTCTTTTTTTTTTTTTTTTTTTGTTTAGATGCTAGGAATCAATAGATGAAGGTATTGCAATGTGCAAAATTGTACCATCCATGAACCTTATCATTATCTGTACAGCAACTGCAAAGTCAATGAATTCCTCACTTTCATCACCACCCAACTAGAAGTTCTGCTTCACAGGCCTGAAGCTTATTATTTTTGGGATTCCATCAATACAAAGACACGTTTAGATGAAAGGTTCATAGTTGCAAGATACTCAGTGACATGGTGTTTGTATTACTCTTAATCCTTCTGTATGTATATGCACATGTGCATGCAGTTCGTCCTCAGTCTCTCTCAGTCTTTGCAGGTCACCAAAATTTATTAATTAATAAGTAAGTATTTTCCACAGAGGGGCAAGAGGATTCTAGTTCCCCGTTAGCAGTAGCTTGTAGATGCTCACATTCCTTGTTACATTACAAGGGTGATGTTGTAGGTCTGCTTTGTCCTTTCACCGGATTGTGGCTGTGTCCAATCCTTACTGCTATTTCTGTTGTAATTGCAAACAGTTTTTCTCAAACAATCTGAGTTCTTGCTACGCTCCTCTGGGCCTCTTATAGAAAAAAAATAATTTGTTTTTCTTTTTCTGCCTGCAGATTCAGTATACAGCAGATCACATTTTGAAGTGCCCATCCCTGGACTGTACACCCTATTTATGGAACGTGTGGTAACTGAAAGGATCGGGAGGTGTGTGTTATTGGCAGAATGGTTTAATGGGCAGGGAGTTTTAGCACTCAGACACAAACTCCCTGAGCAACCCCAACCCATCACTCCATCTCCCTTTCACTCCAAGTGAACAGATGAGGAATCTTATCTTCCTTTAAAACATCATGAGATGTTTGCCTAGTGCTGTGCTTTATAAGTACCTATGTCGTCTTTGGGTAGTATAGTATCCTTCCCACTGTGTATTTGTGTTATTTATAGTTTTAAATAAATACCTAAATCATAAGAAAGCTTCCTAGAAGCCTAGATTTAGTTTCAATTGCAGATACATATGTAATATAGCTCTAATATTAATGTTCATGTAGGTTCATAAGGTATCATGCTTTTTTATTTAATGCCAAAGAATTTTCCTGAATATGCTAAGTGTTTAGATAAGGTTGGCATTTAATTTTTATACTATTGGTATAAATTGGAATAAATGTTTATTGTGCCTTTTAAATTAAAGTGTGTGTGCATGTGAGAGACAGAGAGAAAAAAAAAAAAAAAAAAAAGTCCTTTGTTTGAAAGTCCTCTCTCCTCCAGAGAGAGAGAGAGAGAAAAAAAAAAAAAAAAAAAAAAAAAAAAAAAAGTCCTTTGTTTATATGAAAAACCTCTTTTAACATGTGTTTTTCTGTTCACCTTTTACAGGAGTTGTTCTTGACACCAAATGCCAAAACATCTTTTCAATGTAAATTATTAAGAAAGAGCATTGCATATATTTTGCACCAGATAAATTATGCACCCATTTTAATCTAGATGAGAAATAAGGAATTCCTATTCAACCGCACATCTGAATTTTGTATGGAATTTTGCACATACTGAGATGTTGTGCCCAATATTTTATGCATCAGCACATCTTATGTTTTCTTTATAAACTGCAGAGAATTTGCACACTGAGTTATATGTTTTATAAAATAGAAGAAAGAATCCAAAATTAAAATAACATAACACAACAAGGTCGAATTTTTGTTTGTTTGTTTCCCCTCTTTTTCTGTTTTCCTTCCCCTGCGCCTTTCCCCATTCTATTTTGGGCTATTTAATACTGTATCAGTGACATATAATTTCATAAATGAATTTCTTTCTAAGCAGCTGAAGAAACAAAAAATCCAGTTTACTAAATCTGATAATTTAAATTATCAGATGCTGTCTAGCTACAAACTTTTGCTCATTTGAAGTAAACTCAAGCTAACTTTATTTATTTATTTATTTATTTATTTATTTATGGATGTGTTGAATAATGCGGTTACCTTATTAATTTTCACTGTGCTTTTAGTCCTGCCAAGATTGCCTCTAGCAAGGGATATTGATAAGGAAAGATGAGAAACATAAAAGGTTAGCATAGAAGGGCAGATAAACAACTAGGGTTTGATCCAAAGCCTGTTTGAGTCAATGAGAGATTTTTGCATTGACTTCAGGAGACTTTGGGTCTGACCCATCAGGCATTTACGTATCGATATGGTGAAATATTGAGCAGCTACTATGAAATGTCAGTTGTCCTTAGCTCTTATCTGTGTCAGGAAGAGTTAAAGGCATTCAGTGCCCTGGATATTTGGAGTTTTTTAAAGTTAATAAGAACATACACAGCTGGAAAAGGAACAATGGGACAGACCACATACTTTACTTACAGCTTCTAAGAAGTCCTGTTCAAGTCAATCAAATCAAGCAGGCACAACAGCTTTGGTGAATTAAGAGGAGTGAAGAAAGGGACACAGGGAGATAACAGCTGAAATCAAGGGGGGAAAAGCACAAAATAATACATGTTTAACATGAGAGTGGAGAAGGGAGGAAAACAGAAGAGAGTTGACATTAAACATGAAGCTGGGTGATAAATAATTGGTTTTGTCTGATTTTTGGCTACTAAGTAGTTAAGATATAATGACATTTAAACATTTTTATTTTTCACTTTCTTTTAGGCAGTATTACTTCTGATTTCAAGCAAGCCCTAAAATTACATAAGGTTTTCTGGATGTTTGCAACCTTCTATTTCACAAACCACTCCTGGGATTTTCCCTTGGGGCAATATTTGAGAGGGAAATGAAGTCTGTTCACAGCTGGTGGCATAACATGAAGACTTTTTTTCTTTTTATAATTTAACCCTTTACTTTTTTGTTTGTTTGTTTGTTTGGTTTGGTTTGTTTTCTTTTCTTTTCTTTGTTACTGTGCCAGAAATGCACTTAGAATCATAGAATCACAACATGCTTTAGGGTGGAAGGGACATTAAAGATCATTTAATTTCAGTGCCCCTGCCATGGACAAGGACACCTCCACCAGACCAGGTTGCTCAGAGCCCTATCTAACCTTTTGATGCAACCTAGATACCTAGTTGGTTTTCTGGGCTGCCAGTGCACATTGCTGGCTCATGTTGAGCTTCTTATCACCCAGCACCCCCAGGTTCTCTTCGAGGCTGCTTTCAATCCTTTCTCCATCCAGCCTGCATTTGTGCTTGGGATTGCCCCGACCCAGATGCAGGATCTTACACTTAGAGATGTGAGTTTTGTAGAGATACAACTTCACAAAATGAATGTATTATTAGCAGACCAATGGAAAAAAATGGTAAATATATATAAAAATAAGAGACTGAGAGAGGCTGTTGAGCTGATATTTCTTTTGGGAACTGAGAAGGGAAAATAATGCTAAGAATCTGATATGAGTGACATTTCCAGTCTTAAAGAAGAAAGGAAATATGAAAATAATTAAACAATATTTCTCTGATTTTTTAAAGTCTTTTCAGAAAGAAAAAAAAAAATGATTGAGAAAAGAGCAAAGTAATGGGGAAAAAAAAAAAAAAAAAGTAAAAGAACTGTCTAGGTGTTTAGTTCTCATTTGAAAATATTTGAAAATATTGCAGAGAACCAGGACATAACATACAGTTTGCTAAGACTTCAGAGACAAAATTCTGCATTTTATATATTCAGAAGATCAAGTAGATTTCATGGAAATTATATTTAAATATGTATTTCATTATAACTGATGTTTCTTCAGAAATTAGTATTGATGATTGTGTTGTTTTGGGGATGGGGTAATATTTTCACAAGTAGTCATGCCTGAGATCATATTACGATTGATGAGTTCAATGCTAAATCACTAAAGATGGGTTTAATTACAACTGATTTCATAATATGAATATTTTAAAGAAATTATGGAAGTTCTGTCTATAGGTATTGATGAAAGATACACCTGGAAATGACAATTCACCAACTGATATGTAAAAAAAATATATATGTGTGTTATATACGTTACATATGTTATATAAGTATATATGTATATATGAACACATATATATATGTTAATAATATACTGGACTTGTATTTTAACTCTGTCTTTCTTCCTCTCCCTTTCTGCCTATTGTTTTCTCTTCTTTCCCCTTTCTTGCTTTCTTACCGTTTTTCTCTCTCTTTCATTTTTCTTCTTTCTCTCTTTTCACTACAAAGTGAATATATATGACTACTTAAAATACTTGTCTAGCATTCAGACTAATAAAGGTCTGTTAAAAGCCCCTTGGGTTATTCTTAAGTGTGTGTGTTTGATAAGTTTAACAAAGAAAATACCAGTCTTTTGGTTTTGCTATGGTATAAGCTTCCAATATTCTTACATTCATTCTTCAAATTTAAAAGCATATCATCTACACAAGAATCAACACTGGGGTTTAGAAGATACTGATCATTTTATTAATATCTGTTGGGTAAAAATAGTCCATTAAAAGAAGTCTGTCATTCTGATTTCTAAAGGATGTTTGTGCTGTTTTTACTCTGGAGGTTTTGTCACTCAGAACTCTTTGATTATCTTCTGAAAAATCCACATTTGCTCCTCTTTATTCAACAAGTTGGAACAATGAAGTTTCATGTCCCTCTCATAAGTCAACAGCTTCATGATGGATTATTTATTTATTTATTTACAAATGAGAACAAAAGCTGTCTTTCTGAAGCACATTCCCATACTTAGGCGTCAGGCTCCTTGGAAGCAGGCCTCAGCTGAGTGTCGGTCTGTTACTGTTGTGCTTGCTGTTTGCTGCTCGTCCACTGTGTGTGTTATCTGTGTCGTCTAAAGAGGTGTGATATAGAGGTCATTATGACATCTCTGCTTGAGAAAAGCGCTAAAGAATCCATTCTAAGCTAGTAAATAATCTTTCTTATCATCGTTCTGCAATATGATTAATAATTCTGATATTTCTTCTTTCCTCACCCTCCGCCCACACCCCACAAGTTATGTAGTACGAAACTTTGACCTTGCAGTGAAAGATAATAACAGAACATATCTGTGGTATTCACGTGATTAATACAGCAGTCTTGGAGTCACAAGGAGACATGGAATACAACTAGGATACTTGTATACACCAACTATCTCTTTGCCTTGTTCACCTTCTTACTAAATAATTTATCAGCTTAATGATAATGACATTCAAATATCATAATTACAGCCAACTCTTTAAAAAACATCAATTCAAAAGCTGAAAATATAGCAGTTCTTTCTTTTTCCCTCCCTCTGCTCTTTCCACTATTAGCTATTAATGCCAAAATATGGTCTTTATTCATTCTACTGACATAATATAAAACCAATGTAGATTTCCCATTTTTTATAAAATTTCCATCCACACTATTACTTTCAGTGATAGCAGGCTGGGAAATGTTGTTAGGCTACAAGATGGATGACACTGCAAAACCTCAGCATGTTAAGACGCCATAAAATTTTATTCAGTTCATTTGCTGCTACAGTCCAATAGTGTGCTATTTTTATTGTGTATTTATTTAAAGGTTGAATATTCCTTCTACTGGGCCATCTAACCAAATTACTCTGGTTTTCTAATGAACTCTGCTGTATGAGGTGAAGGGTGTGCATCTGACTAATGTGTCCTTTTTCTTTCAGATATTCTTGTGAGAGTATATTTTTTTGTTTGTTTGTTTGTTTTTACTTTTACTCAGATATCTGGCAAAGTATCTCCACACTTTTATAGTGGTATCTTGAACTAATTTTAGCAAGTGTGAAGACCACATTCATTTCACTAGACTTAAGTTAATATTCTTTGTTCCTGATGAACCACAGAAATGTTGATGTTGTTATTTTCTTAACATTTTTTTATTTGTTTGTTTGTTTCTGTTGCTGTTATTTTCATTTAAAAAAATAATAATTTTGCTTTGACTTTAGAAATTGTAAAAAAAATAAAATTAAATTAAAAAAAAAGGCCATAGAACAAAACCATGGAAAACAAATTACTTTGCGTTCAAATACTGTAATTTCAGGTAGCTACTGAAAACTATGTATCAATAACTTTATTATTACTATTAGTTAATATTTGCTAGCTCAGAAATATGGCCTAAATCATTAAAAAAAAGTAATTCTTATTATTTTGGAACCAACCTGTTTGTAAATAATTTTTCTGGATGTTTTTTTGTGTGTGTGTGTTTGTTTTTAAAATGTTTTATTATTATTATTATTATTATTATTATTATTATTATTATTATTATTATTATTATTATTATTTTATTTTTAAAGTTCTCTCTACAACCTTTGGCAATAAATAAATAGCTTTGATGACATTGTAAGGGATTACACAACACACACACACACACACACACACACACACACACATGTTCCTGTTCTTTAGATTTTGTAAAATAGATATAAAGTTTAAGGCAGGTGACAACAGGTAAATGTAGTAAACAGATGGAAGGAGTACAAGACAAGAGCACAATGATTAGAAACAGCATGGTGAGCTGTGGTCATAAGATGAAAGCTACCTAGCTGTTGCTGATTTTCTTGTAAAGATCGCAACAGACGGGAGCTTCAAAGCCTTCCTTAGCATGCTAATGAATTCCAAAAACACAGTATAATTTTGAAATGTTACTCATTCAGCAGGCCAAAAAAAAAAAAAAAAAAAAAAAAAAAGCTCTGCAGTCACTCATGCTATTAAATTATCAGGTGAGGTTCAGCCTAGACCGTCTCAGACTAGGCTTTCAGCTCTCAGACTACACTCTGACATGGCCTGGGGTTAGTAAAATTGTGGGCTAGTGTGTAGCCTGGATACAGATGGTTTGTTTTGATAGAAAAATTCATATTTGTAGGTGCAAGTGAGGATGGATTTGATTCTCTTCTGATTTCATTTATGAGCATAACTGTAGTCACTATTTGCTAAAGTACTACAAAGAAGGCAGTGAGCTTGTTACCTTGTGTCACAAAAGTCACATTAGTGAAGTAAGGAGAGAAAAGAGTTGCTTAACAGAGGCTGCTCTTCTCAGTAAAGGTGAGAGTCTTCTTAAAGATAGTCATATGAAAACAGAGCATCCAGGTTAAGTTGTTTGTTTGGACTCCCTACTCAGCCAAAAAGAGACATATCTAGAGAGCGATCTAACTGCAAAAATAACCTATGTTGTTATTTGAAACTGGATGCCTAGCTTCCAGATGGCTATATTTAGATGAGATGATCTTCATGCACGACTAGAAGTTTCCAACTATACCTAAGTAACAAAAAAGAATCTGTTTAACATAGGATAAAATAGATATTCATGAATTAGTCATGAGAGCCTCATAAGGACCAGGCACAGCTGCGCCTACCAAGACACATTTTTCACTGAAGAAGATGGCAAACTGCCTTTTAAAAATTGTTGCTCATATAAGCTAGCAAGACCTAAGAGAAAAGGTTATTAAGAATATGGTGTATACAATCTGTAGTTCAAGAAATCCCAATACTACTGACTATTGAAAACCTATGATATGGCAGGGGACAAATCACTTCATATGTTCAATACATTTCAGGCTCTGTGGGCACCTACAACCTGGGTCAGAAGGCAGATAAAGGGTCAGACATTTTGTATGGACATTCTTATATGCTCAACAATATATTAAAAATAGTAATAATAGAAGAATCTCTTCATAGTCTTTCAACTTAAAAATTTTCTCATCCATGTCACAAAAATCATAGATTTCTCCCAGGAGCAGTGATGAATTTTTTTTTTTTGAAAGATTTTTTTTTTTTTTTTTTTTTTTAGTTTCCAAGAACAGTATGCTCACTACCTTTATGAAGTTCTCTACCTTTTGAGCTGTTCAGAATATGACATTTATTTTGCAGGAAGTTATGACATTTCAATATAAATTTTGATTACAAAATAAGACACAAAGATAAACGAAAACTTGACATTGGATATTGAGTCTGAGCACCACCAATTCTTTTTAAAAATTAAGGATCAAAAAATAGAGTTCTTACAATAATTGATCAACTTTTATACTGAAGCATCATAATAGCATAAAAAAATATATATATATGAAATGGTAGACTGACTGTATACCATAGAATCATGGAATGATTTGGTTTGAAAGGGACTGTTAAGATCGACTAGTTCCAAAACCCCTGCCACGGACAGAGACACCTTGAACCAGACCAGGTTCCTCAAAGCCCCACCTAATCTGTCCTTGAACACTTCCAGGGATGGGGCATCCACAACATCTTTGGGCAACATGTTCCAGTGTCTCACCACCCACTGAGAGAAGAATTTTCTTCTGACATCTAATATAAATCTCCCCTCTTTCAGTTTAAAATTGTTCCCCCTTCTCCTATCACTATCTGCCCATGTAAAAAGTTGTGCTCCGTCTATTTTATAAGCCCCCTTAAGGTACTGAAAGGCCACAATAAGGTCTTTCCAGAGCTTTCTCTTCTCCAGAATGAACATCTCCAGCTCTATTAGTCTTTCTTCATTGGAGAATAATTTAGAATCCTGTAAATATAATTTTAATAAATTTAATGTAACAGAAAAGTCTAAAAAGAAAGTACTTATAAAGGGCAATAAAAAAAAAAAAAAAAAGGAATATTTTTAATGTGTCAAAATGATGTGACAGTTTAAGATTATACCAAAAATAATTTAAAATGATACAATGACATCTTTTCTCCCGGTTGAAAATTTGTCGGACACATTCCTGTAGAATATTTCAGCCTAGTCATTTCTAGATTTTCTCATGGACAATTGTTATATCTTTTTATTAGCTCTGCTGACTTTCCTCAGATTTTGAATAATTTTGGGAAAGTTTTTAAGGACTGTTACTCTACACTGAAAACCTTCCCACACCTCTCTTTTGAATATGTGATTGTATGACAAGCACAAGTTTCTTTTCCAGGACGGGACTTTGAGATATTTGTACAATGAAAAGAAAACACAAAATATAGAAGCAAAAGTAATAGTAGTGGTATTAATAATAATATATAAAATATAAAATCAACAACAACATTTAATTACATTAAATTTTAATTGTGTTAGAAAAAGTCTGGAGAATGATCTCAGCTGTAACTGAAGATCTTATTTAGAGCTACCGTTCTGAAGATATTGCTTTCTACTACAAATTAAATAAATTGGACTGATAAAAACATATAGAACTTGTTTTCCCTACCCCTCCAAGTATGGAAATAGAAAGGGAGCAAGATATATCCATTTACTTTAAGACAAAAGTTTTTTAATGTATTTATTCCAAAGATGTGTGTTAGACTAAGGGGTCACGAGGAATATGCCAGAGACATTTCCAAAGGGATAGGGAACATAAATTAAGTCTAAAAGAGAAACATGTGCAAGTTAATCAAATAGTGACTCTGGGTGCTTTCAACATCTTTAACATTGGTTGGGAAACACTTAAGAATCAATATGTGTCGTAAAAAATAGCCTTTTATGGCAAGATGTCACACATGCTTCCCAGAATGCCTAATATCAGGATCAAAACCGATCTACTGACCAAAGAAAAATGAAGAAAATAAGTAACTAAACCAGACTGTGTGCTTAGTTGTGATTGAATGTTACAGTTTTGAAAGGGAAAATTTCCCCAGTCAAGAAGCAAGGCCCTGATTTTCTCAAGGAAGGAATACCAGACACCTTTTAGTGCAGCACTTTCAAACACAAATAGATTTATGAGACTGTGAGGAATAAATATGTTCTTGGTGAAGACTGAAAAGCTTTCTTCTACAGTGAAATAGAAATACCAGTGTGAAATGAGAAAAACCCAGATTTCCCTTTTGACTGGTAATTTAAAAGATAAATAAGGAAAACAAGGATTAGAACACAGACATCCTTTCTCTCAGTGGAGTATCAGAGGCATTAGGCTTCCAAATTATGTTTTCTTTTTAATGTTCTTTTCCTATGAATATTGATGAACCAGTGTATAGCCAGGAATGCCTCAACAAGAGTCATGAATTTATGTTTATTTGGGGGAGAGCACCTGTCCTTTTGTAGCAGAAGATACAGAATTAAATCCATTCAGGTTTAGAAAGCCTAATTCTGAAGTGAATGCTTTAAGTACTAGGTTATACATAAGGGAATATGAAAATTAAGAATAAATCAATAATATTGCAGAAAACTTAACCTCTTTTCTCTCAACAGAAAGATGAACACCATGTAGGTCTAAGAATTCTGTGTGCTCATTTAAACAATGAAATGTGGCATATGATGTCATTGAATCATAGAATTATAGAATACCCTGAGTTGGAAGGGACCCACAAGAATCATCGAGTCCAACTCCTGGAACCACACAGGTCCACCCAAAATTTTAGACCATGTGACTAAGTGCACAGTCCAAACACTTCTTAAATTCAGAAAGGCTTGGTGACATGACTACTTCACTGGGGAGCCTGTGAAAGTGTGCTTTCCTGGGGACACTGGAAAGTGTGCGACCACCCTCTCAGTGAAGAACCTCTTCCTGATGTCCAGCCTAAACCTCCCCTGCCTCAGCTTGACACCACGCCCACAGGTCCTATCTCTGGTGATTAAGGAGAATAGGTCGGCGCCTGCCCCTCCACTCCCCCTCGTGAGGAAGTTGTAGACTGCAATGAGGTCTCCCCTCAGCCTCCTCTTCTCCAGGCTTAACAGGCCAAGTAACCTCAGCCTCTCCTCATACGTCTTCCCCTCTAGGCCCTTCACCATCTTCGTCACCCTCCTCTGGACACACTCCAGCAGTTTTACATCCTTTTTGTACTGTGGTGCCCAGAACTGTACACAGTACTCGAGGTGAGGCCGTACCAGCGCAGAGTAGAGCGGGACAATCACTTCCCTCGACCGACTAGCGACGCCGTGCTTGATGTATCCCAGGATACGGTTGGCCCTCCTGGCTGCCAGGGCGCACTGCTGGCTCATATTCAACCTGCTGTCAAACACAACCCCCAGATCCCTCTCTGCAGGGCTGCTCTCCAGCATCTCCTCGCCCAGTCTGTACGTATAGCCAGGGTTCCCCATCCCAGGTGCAGGACCTGGCACTTGCTTTTGTTAAACTTCATGCGGTTGGTGATCGCCCAGCTCTCTAATCTGTCCAGATTTCTCTGCAAGGCCTTTCCACCCTCAACAGAGTCCACAACTCCTCCAAGTCTGGTGTCGTCGGCAAATTTGCTCAAAACACCTTCCAGTCCTACATCCAAATCGTGTATAAAAACATTGAAGAGGACTGGCCCTAAAATGGAGCCTTGGGAGACCCCACTAGTGACCATCCACCAGCCTGATGTGGCCCCATTTACCACAACTCTTTGAGCCCTGCCCATCAGCCAATTGCTCACCCATCGTATGATGTTTTTGTTTAGTTGTATGCTGGACATTTTGTCCAGTAGGGTCCTATCGGAAACTGTGTCAAAATCTTTGCTGAAGTCCAAAAAGATCACATCAACTGGTTTCCTTTGATAGACTAGATGGGTGATCATATCATAAAAGGAAATCAAATTTGTTAGGCAGGACCTACCCCTCATGAACCCATGTTGGCTGAGACCAATGACTGCATTGTCCCCCAGGTGCGCTTCAATAACTTCAAGGATCATCTTCTCCATGATTTCACCAGGCACTGACATGAGACTGACAGGCCTGTAATTTCTAGGGTCTTCTCTCTTGCCCATCTTGAAAATTGGCACAACATTTGCCAGCTTCCAGTCCAATGGGACATCTCCAGATTCCCAAGACCATTGAAAAATAATTGAGAGAGGTCCCGCGATGATGTCAGCCAGCTCTCTAAGCACCCTGGGATGAATCCCATCCAGACCCATGGACTTGTATGGATCCAGGTGGAGTAGCAAATCCCGCACACGGTCAGGGTCAGTTGGGAGTTTATCGTTCCCACCATCATGGTCCTGCAGCTCAGGGCACCCTGGGTCCCGAAGCCCATCATCCGCATTGAAGACAGAGGCAAAGAAGGCATTAAATGTCTCTGCTTTGCCTATGTCATTGTCTGTGAGGTAACCTTCCTCATCAAGTAGAGGACCTATGTTTCTTTGGTCCTCCTTTTTCTGTTCACATATCTAAAAAAAACTTTTTATTGTCTCCCACAGACTTGGCCAGTTTCAACTCTAATTGGGCTTTGGCCACATTAATTTTCTCCCTACAAATACAAACAGCGTCCCTGTATTCCTTCCATGTTGCCTGACCCTCCTTTCAGAAGCTGTACATTTTCTTTCTTCACCTAAGCTCCAGTAGAAGATCTGTGCTCAGCTAGGATGGCCTTCTGCCCCACCTGCCTGACTTCTGATATTTTGGAATTGCCTGATCCTGTGCTCTTAAGAGGCAGTGCTTAAAGACTGACCAGCACTGATGGACACCAATGCTTTCAAGAGCAGTTTCCCAGGGGACCTTGCTGACTAGTTCCCTGAGCAGCCTGAAGTCTGCTCTCCCCATATCCAGGGCTGAAGTTTTGGTGGCAGTTTTCCTTCTGTCACCATAAATTTTAAACTCAACCACTTCATGGTCACTATGACAGAGACGGACGCCAATTGCCACATCTCCCACAAGACTCTCCCTGTTCTCCAGCAACATATCTAGGACGGCACCTTTCCTAGTTGACTCCCTTAGCACCTGCACCAAGAAGTTATCATCTAGGTGCTTTAGGAAGCTCCTGGACTTGCTTGTGTCGGCTGTGTGGTAATCCCACTTGACGTTCGGCAATTCGAAGTCCCCCATAAGGACAAGGGGAGTTGATCTCAAGGCATCTCTTAGTTCCGCAAATAATTAATTGGCATTGTTGTCCTGACTGGGTGGTCTGTAATAGACTCCCACAACGATATCCCCTTTATTTGTTCATCCCTTAATCCTTACCAGAGGCTCTCTTGCCATCGTCAACTTGAAGTTCTGCACAGTCCAGCCCCTGCTTCATGGACATTGCCACTCCCCCACCTCACCTACCCTGCCTGTTGTTCCTGAAGAGCCTGTAACCATCTATTGCAACACACCAGCCACAGGACTCATCTCACCAGGTTTTGCTTCTGCCGATGATGTCATAGCTGTGGGACTGGGTCAAGACTTCTAGCTCATCCATGTTATTCCTCATACTGCATGCGTTTGTGTAAAAGCACTTCAAATGCGCCTCCCTGCACACAGCACCTTGTGGAGCAGACCAAAGGACCTCACTAGCACACAGTCCCTCTGATTCCAGTGCACCATCCCTTAGCTTATCACCGGCATGGCTAGTTTTATCCCTTTCCCCCTTTGACTCCGGGTTAAAGTCCCTGTAAAAGTAGTCTATATATGAAAACTGAATCTGTCATCATATTCAATACTTGTTCTCACTAAATGTCTAGGAAGCCAGATAGCACGTTTACTCTCATCTTACATCAGTTGAAGAAATAAAACATATAATTGAAGTTTTATACATATTACATATATATAAACACATATATAAACTAAAGCCACCATAATAGAGAAAACATGATAGAGATTCCAGAAAAAAAAAAAAAAAAAGAAAAAAAAAAAGAAAAAAAAGTATACAAATTCTGTAAACTTACAAAACAGTACAAAGAAGAAGAAAAAAAGAGAGAAAAGAAAAAGAAGAAAAAGAAAGAAGAAAACGAATCAAAAGAAGAAAGGAGAAAAAGAAGAGAAGGAGAGGAGAGGAGAGGAGAGGAGAGGAGAGGAGAGGAGAGGAGAGGAGAGGAGAGGAGAGGAGAGGAGAGGAGAGGAGAGGAGAGGAGAGGAGAGGAGAGGAGAGGAGAGGAGAGGAGAGGAGAGGAGAGGAGAGGAGAGGAGAGGAGAGGAGACTGGAGGAGAGGAGAGGAGACTGGAGGAGAGGAGACTGGAGGAGACTGGAGGAGACTCGGGGAGAGGAGACTCGAGGAGAGTCGAGGAGAGTCGAGGAGAGTCGAGGAGAGGAAGAGAAGAGAAGAGAAGAGAAGAGAAGAGAAGAGAGAGAGAAGAGAAGAGAGAGAGAAGAGAAGAGAGAGAGAAGAGAAGAGAAGAGAAGAGAAGAGAAGAGAAGAGAAGAGAAGAGAAGAGAAGAGAAGAGAAGAGAAGAGAAGAGAAGAGGTCAGAAAAACTTGAAGAAAAGGATGAGTGCAAGCCACAGAAGAGCCTTATATGAATCAACATATCCAAGATACATTTCAGGAAAAAATAAAACAAAACAAATTTGTAAGACTGTTACTCAAAAAAAAAAAAAAATTAGATTCTTTGCCCCAAGGCTGTTGCTGGGGCCGGAGCTCATCAACCCTTGTTCCCTGCTGACTTAAAGAGAAGAATTTCAAATAAGAGAGATGGAAGAACAAAAGATGTGAACCTCAAAGCAACTAATGAATGAAAAGAAAGAGGAAACTCCACCTCCCACCCTGAGCTAACTCAAGAAATAGAAAAAATATACAGCACAGCAGAGATTTTTCTTTCATTCCTTTTGCAAACTCTTGAGGGAAAAAAGAAAAAAAAAAAAGAAAAAAAAAAAAAAGGAACGTTCCTGGATGCAAACTTTAAACAAGTAAAATCAAAAATAAAGCTTTAATAGGCAGGGAAAATCTCCCAGAATATATCCTTCTACCCTTCTATGCATGCATGTGTGCAAGCCCTCCTCTTCTTTGTCTCTAAAGATATTTCAGAAGACATTTTCTGAAGAAAGAAATATTACTTGGAAAAAAAAAAAGAAAAAAAAGAAAAAAAAAAGATTTGTGCTTGGAAGCATAATTCATACATTCACTTCTGTATCTCTTTCCTTCACAAAATGTTCTTTATATAAAAATCATTACTTAATTTTTTTTCAGACAAAGTCCTAATGATCTTTAAAGTCTTTTCGGGTTACATGCTATTCCACAGATTTTCTCCTTCAATATCAGGAAGTTTGGGTATTTTCTTCCAACAGATAACTTTTAGTTTAAGAAATATTGCTTTCATGTGTAGACTTTTATCTGAGTTAGGCAGGAATATATGGTCCAGTGTTCAGTGTAATGATGAATTACTGTGTGGAGTGATGAGGAAAATCAAACGTTTTGAGACACTATCAAAGCTGCTTTTTTGATCCAAGTAAACATTAAAGACAGTGTTTCATGAGAAAATCCATCATTCAGAAAGTTACTGGGGAAAAACAGCAAATTTTTTACTTTGAGAAACAGAAAAGCATTAAGTCATGATAGAGCCAGAAACATAACTTTGCTTTACGTACTTTTAATTTTTTTAAAATGTAATAATTAAAAATTGTTTTAATTTGAAAACAGTATTTTTACAGCACAGAAAAGCCTTAGTTAACACTGAAATGAGAAAAAAATAAATAAAAATGGAGAGCTAGCATTTAAGGAAGTGAGGTCTAACACTGTTTTGAACAGTTACAGAAACCAGATTCTCACAGATTCATGCCCAGCAATATAATGGATTTATCGCAACTCAGACAGTAGTAACGAACAAACAGAACCACTTCTAAAACTGGTCTGACTTTGAAATCAACAGTGGAGCTAGTAGGAAGATATATGACATCAGGATTTCTTTTTTTGACATTCTTAGATATGGTGCAAACCCCAGTGCCAAGGCATAATACCAGGCGATTTCTCCTTGTCTTCAGCAATCTCATGATAGCATGTTGGGATTAAAGATGTTCAACTGCCTTTCTTATACTCCTCTTCCTCCTAAATGTCCTCATCTCCCATAAATGCCAGCATGGGCAGTATGCTGTTGTTTTCCTCTTCTTAATTAAGAGAAGATGAAGACTTCAAAGAACTTTTGCCTTACTACATGGAGTCACATAATATAACAGGTAACGAGTCAGGTAAACCTGTTTCACAGTTCTCTCCACTTCCTGATGGACTCTTCTCTTCCACAGGAACACAACAGCTTTTTTCTTTTTCCTTCCTATGCCCCGCACCCCCCCCCCCCCCCCCCCCCCCCCCCCCCCCCCCCCACCCCAAGCACTTCAGCTGATCAACAGAATCAAGTAAAATTTAAGCCTTACACAATATTGAAAATAGGAAAAAAAGAAAAAGAAAAAAAGAAAAAAAAAAGTTATTTAGGGGTTGGATTAGGTTAGCAGTCTAATTCACACAGCATTCTTGATGAGTTGTTCTGAAATCTGTGAGGGGGAGGCAGAAAAAACATCTGTGAGAGATGTGAAGAGATCTGCCAAAAACCAATCTGTGTGGAATTACATCCTGTAAATATGTTTTCCTGGCTATTCCTCAATTCTTAACAAACCCAGAAACTAATGCATTAATTGCTGAACTGTTTGTTAAGACATTTTATTTTTTCTGTTGCCATTCTTTATTACTTGCTTTCTTCCCCAATGCAGACTGCATTTGCAGAGTATCAGGTTTTCATTTATCTATACATAATCAATGAATTTTAGAAAGAGCTGTAAGTGTTCAGATGCTATGGCACTGGTATGGCAACTCTGTGCCTACAATTAATAAGGCAATTATTGACTTAAAGAATGCAAACATGGCAGGGTTGAAACATTGATTTGAAACATTTCTTCATGATAAATAAATAAACAAATGAATAAATAAAAAACCACCCCCTGTCAATATTGTGTCTACTTTTGTCAAACAATAACACTTGACAACGTGATAACCCCATCACTTTGATTTCAGAAGGAGAACACAGAAAGTGAAAAAAGCTTTTCTGAATTCCCTGTAGCTCACATTTGATCAATGAACTACAGATAAAAGACTGAACAATTATTTAAAATATATAATAAAAAGCCTATGTATTTAAACTTATCATATTCTATCCAAAGTTACTACAGCAACCTTCTTCCATATGATGTTTCCTGAAACTACAAAGTTTTTCGTATCTGATTGTTACCTCTTTTAAAGAAGACTTGGTATATTTTCATTTTGTTTTAAATTTTATTACCAGCAAAATTATCAGAGGAAATCTGTGAATGCATGACAGTCAGATTTATTCAGAGTATTCAGCAAATAAATTATTTAAGTTTAGGAAAGAAACACTTTTTTTTTCTTTTTTTTTCTTTTTCTCCCAATCCCATTTTTGTGGAGGATACTTGTACGCAGTATAGTATTATCCATACCTTTCCTATAAAATGTATAGAAACTTAGGTATGTAACTTATTTTCACATCACATTTCTCAATGATCAAAACAGATCCTTTCTTCCTCATGACCCTTGGCATGGCTGCTGGGGATTGAAAACTGAAAATGCTTGCATAAATAGAATATAGAAGATTTATTCAACAATTGAATTATTTAAATCTACGTAAGAAATGAGACCTGTAACGCAAAACTTCTGTTTGTGGTTCTCCAGGCTTTTTAGAATTTATTTGATATATAATTTCCTTAACAGCTCACTGTGGTGTTGGAATATTATTATTTATTTTTTCTTTAAATTACTACAGCAAGATGATGCCTGGAGAAAAATCTACACTGAAACAGGTTTTACTGATCAATTAGAGTCCCATTTTCTCTTGGCTTCATAACTGTAAATCAGGAATAACTATTGACTACAACACTTGCAGTGAAGTTACTCTAGATTTACTGGCGTAAGTGAAAGCAGAATGAAGTCCCTGAGGTTCTCTTTTGCTCGGGTGGTAATATTAGATCTACTGAAGTGCCAAATGGATATGCACAATTCTATTGTTTCATTTTGTCCTTCACAGTAATTTTAAAATTTGTGAATGTTGGTCTTCTTAAGGGGAGCAAAAGAACTGTTAAAATAACATCAAATATAAATGTATTGTCCAGTGCTGTTCCTCAATTCTTCCTCCTTAATTTGTTGCATGATTTTTATGTCTGCAGATTAAAGTTGTAAGAGTAAAGGAGAAATCATGAGTCAGATGACTTGAAATTAAAAGGCTAAAGACTGGAATAGCTCTGGCTGTGGCTCACCATGTTCCACCTAATTTCAGCTTGTTTCTCCCTGCCATGGTTTCTCCATTAAAAACAAACAAACAAAAAACAAAACAAAACAAACAAACAAACAAACAAACAGGTATGATAATAATGCTGAAAAGAGCAAACTACTTGCCAGAATTTTTGTTGACGATTCTTTACAGCTACATTGTGTACACATTGGCTTTATGAGATGTTCAAAATATACAGCCTTCTAGGATATACAGTTTTCTGTACATTTTCAGTACAGAGTAAGAGACTGTATGAGTTACGAGTTGGGTTTGTAATGTTCTTTTAAGAAGAAACAACGAATTAACATTTACTCTGACTCAGATAATAAACCAGTCTGTAAATAATGAGCATTAGGCAGAATATATCCTAATCTAAGAATTATTTTGTCGTAGTCCTATGGTCAATTTTTTAATTTCTTTGTAAGACAGTAAATACTAGCTATTCCCTAGGGCAGAATGCCATGTCCAATCTCCTGTAGTTATCTTTGTGCATGAGGTTGAAGAATTTGACAGAATCCCCATAGACAAGTGTCTACATTTTTACTATTTTTTTTTCATATTGGAAATAATAATACAGTAAAACTCATGTGCTTACCTACATAATTGTGAAAGAGTGTATTGTAAGACAGCTATATAGGTTGAGAGATACATTGAAACAAGAACCTAGTTAGGTTTTTTGATGTATTTGAATCATAGAATGGTTTAGGTTAAAAAGGATCCTAAAGATCACCTAGCTCCAACCCCCCCTGCCATGGGCAGAGACACTTCCCACCAGACCAGATTGCTCAAAGCCCCATCCAACCTGGCCTTGAACACTTCCATGGATGGGGCAGCCACATCTTCTCTGCGCAACCTGTTCCTGTGTCTCACCACCCTTTGAGTGAAGAATTTCCTCCTTTTGCCTAATATAAACCTACCCTCTTTTAGTTTAAAGCCATTACCCCTTGTCCTATCACTACAATCCCTGACAAAGAGTCCCTCCCCAACTTTCCTGTAGGCCCCTTTTAGGTACAGGAAGGCTTCTATAGTCTTCCATGAGCCTTCTCTTCTCCCAACTGCCTCACCCTGTCTTCATAGCAGAGATGCTGCAGCCCTCTGATTACCCTTGTGGTCTTCCTCTGGACTCACTCTAATATGCCTATATCCTTCTTATATTGGGGCTCCAGAGCTGAACCCAGGACTCAATGTGGAGTCTCGTGACAGCAGAGTAGAAGGGAAGAATCTCCTCCCTTGCTCTGCTGGCCATGCTCCTTTTGATGCAGCCCAGGATATCATAGAATGGCCTGGGTTGAAAAGGACCTTAAAGATAATCTAGTCTCAATCCCCTTGCTCTGGGCAGGGTTGCCAACCACTAGAGCGGGCTGCACAGAGCCGTTGGTAGATATGGCTGGTTTCTGGGCTGCAAGCGTACATTGCTGACTCATGTTGAGCTTCTCATCAACCAACACCCCCAGGTCCTTCTCCACAGGATTGCTTTCAATCCATTCTCCACGCAGGCTGTATTTGTGCTTGGGATAGTCCTGACCCAGATGCAGGACCTTGCACTTGGCCTTGTTGAACTTCATAATGTTCTCATGGACCCTCCTCTAAAGCCTATCAAGGTCCCTCTGTATCGCCATCCCTCCAGTGTGTCAGCTACACCATGTAGCTTGGTATCAACAGCAAACTTGCTGTGGGTGCTCTCAATCCCACTGTCCAAGTCACGAACAGAGATGTTAAACAGCATCAGTCCAATACCAATTCCTGAGAAACACCACTCATCACTGGTCACTAGAGTACTTATTTCTAACATAATGTGCAGAGAGAATGTCACTGCATTACATTAGATGCTACCATTTAACCGTACAGACAATGTAGAGTCAGCTAAAACTAACAGGGAAAACAGACAATGACTTGGTGCAAGATTTTTGATGACAGACCAAAGTTGTTTATTTGTACAAAGCAGTCTTGTTCAGTTTGTTTTGTATAATGCCTCACAGGAATACTAATGAAGACAACAGGTCTCATTAGAGGAAGATACAATTGCTTTAATTTGTTTTCTTTTTCTCAGAAGAACTGATGCAGTTTTCTGTAGCTAGAAGAGTGTTACGAAGGTGGTAACTAGTCTGGAAAACTGAAAATCCAACCCTCATAATAAAAGCTAACCAATAACAAATCTATTCAGAATTATTTGGATAATTTCTGGTTGTTTGTGTTTGTGTTTGGTTGGTTTTTAAATCATTATTGTTTTTTATTGTTGTTCTGGGTGGAGATGGGGAAAGAAAACAACAAAATTCATTCTTTCACTTCTTCTGCCTTGATTAAAAATAAAATTTTCATCAGCTTTCAAGAGAAATCCGAATATGTATCTAGTTGTCTATTTGCCTTTGTACACCACAGTTTGTATGTATACTTAAATCCAGCTAAAAATGTTTAGAAGAAGCCCTAGGTAACATTTTTGACCATGACTTCTGTCTCTGTCGTCACTGGCATGAATTAGCCATTTGTGACTCATCTTCAGCCATGAAACCATACAGAAACAGACCCTAAGTTCAATGTAGGAGCAAATACATTCTGCTAAGATGTATTTTTGCAGTAGACTTGCTTATAGTAGAGCTTTGAAGCTTCAGCTAAATAGCTAGACAAAAATTTAAGACATGTCCATGAAAATTTATCAAAATGGTCTTTTTTGTATACATGGAAATATTTATTTTGACAAAGGTTATAAAGTTTTATTAAATCCAGAATGAAATTCTGGTCTCAGAGAGTCATACTGACCTAAATAATTCCTGAGATGTGAGGATATGCACACGGAAGTTAAAAAAAGCAGTTATGGGTCACTAATTGCCATGTTGGTTTGTGGGTGGCTGGTGGTATTTTTTGTTTGTTATTCCACCTAGAATCTAAGAAACCAAATAGATCCAATTTTAGTTGTGCATCAGAACAAAAACTAATTTTAAAGCTTTTTTTTTTTTTTTCCCATAAAATGGAAATGTTGTTTTCTAGGCAGCCCTAATGAGCTGTCATAACAATAACAAATCATATGCTTATGAGATTTCCTCTACAACACTGTAAAATAAAAAGGTATATATCAGATTCAAAAATTCATCTTGATTCTTTATCTTGAATCTTGATTCTTCATCCTGATTCTTCGTCTTGAATCATTATCAGATTCAAGATTCATCTTGAATTTGGAGATGTATTCAAATGGTCTGACTTTACATTTACTTCAATTAAGTTTCGCAAAATATGCAGTCATCAATGAAGTAGGAGTAAGACAGTATTTTTCCTATATTTGTCCATCCCAAGCAAGCTTAGAATAAACAATCTGTTTCAATATATTGTGTAAGGATTGCAGTATCATTAGTCAGGACAATTGATTATCTGTAATAGGGAAGAATCCAATGAATGTAAGATTATATAACAGCTGATATGAAAAAATGAGTCTACATATCTACAGCTTTTATTATTAAAAAAAAAAAAAGCCATGTTGTGTTAATTGAAATAAAAACAACAACAACAACAACTCTTCTTAAGAATGTACGCTGTTCTATTACTCTTCACCCTCCACTCATAATGAGTTTCACTTGAGTCTGCTTTTTATTTCAACAAACTGGGCAATAGTGCTTGGAATCATAGCATAATGTGAGAAGACAGATTTTCTTTCTAACTACATAACTGTTTTCTGTCACTGAAGATAGAGGAACTTTTGAAAGCCAAGAAGATAACTTGGAACAAAAGATCTAACTGGTACAACAAGGAATATATTGTACAGCAGTGGAACAAAAATATCAAAAAAATAATCTGGATGAACTGAAAGTAACAGCAATAAATGGAAAGAGAAAAAAACTCAAAAGGTTCATAAGTAAAATAAGAAAGCATAATTTGTGACAGGCTTGAACCTTTGAAAAATCTTGACTTATTAATTAGTTTTGAAAAAAAAAAAAACAACAAAAACAAAACAAACAAACAAAAAGAAACAGGTAAAAGTCATTTAGTAGTTAACTTACTGAGGTAGCACTCAGGAAAGTGAAGTTTATTTATTGCCCCTTGTCAGACTCTCTTTATAATTAGATAAAATCCCTTAGATGTTGGGATATAAAGGCCTCGACAGGAAAAAGATGGCAGCTATATTTCTCTCACCATCCCTTGTTTCCAGTCCTGTTCTTTTAGATTATGTTAATTAGGTAGAGAAAATAAACATCAAAAGCTGGTTCAGTACCTCCATGCTCTAGCATTGGAATATGTGCAAATCAAATTCTAGCTATTGTCTTCATGATTATTATTTATAAAAAAGGAAACAGTTCCACTGAAGAAAATGAGTACTAGATCATGCACATGTTAAGACTCTCACATTTATCCGCAAAAATGGAAAGACCTAGTGGCTTACTAGCCTAATGGCAGTCTTTTTTGTAGCCCAGTAAAACCAATTTCTGATGGCACTACAAAAACAGAGGTTTTACACTAACCTGGTTGTCAGGTTATCAGAGCCTCAGGGCTCTTCCTGGCTTCATTGACCTGAGGTGATCTCACCTTGATTTGTCTGTTAACAGCTGACTTTTTTCAAGTGGCTATTGTCTCAGTTTATCTCTGTTAATAGTATATACATGGTAGAGATCTAATAAACCTCTGCAATCTGAGTAACAAACATTAACTAATGCTGGCCAATAGTGTACAGGTGAATTAAGTTTGGTAAGAATCAGTGAAGCAAGAGCAAGAAAGAGGCTAATAGCAAGTTTATAAAAACATCTCAAAGAAAGCCTTAAATTAAACAGAAATGTAATTATGATCACCATGATATTGCTCTGGGTTATTGATTTATTAAGAAATGGATTATATGGTAACCCCTCAAACTCCCATTAATCAAGAAAACTGAACAGGTGGAATTTACAAGAACAATATGGGGAAGGTAAGCTAAGGAATGGATTAGAAATAGTAAAGCATGTATGTGTCAATCTACTAAATTAAGTGTTATTATGAACTTTATTGGAATATTAATGTACCATAATTAGGAATATATAAACAGCTATTCAAATATTACCTAAACAATATGATACAATTTTGAAACTGTCTCCCCACCACAGCTTTGAGTAGGGTTATCAAAACAGATGACTTCCATAAGTACCTTTCAGCCTAAAATGTTGCAGTTATATGAGTACGTTATCCTCAGTACATTAACAGAATGGTTATTTAAACATTACTCAAAGAAATGTAAGTCTCAAACACCTTTGAGTCTAGCAAAATTTTGGAGATCATTCTAATGAACAAATTGATTTGCAGTGCAAGAAATTCATTTCCAGTTCAGCATTACAGCACAATTGCAGATCTACATCTGCATGTAATTATACAGAGCTTATTTTTTGTCTCTCTTCATGAAATGCATGCTTGACTTCTAACTGTCAAAAAAAGGAAAGCAGTTTTTCTGTGAACACTGACTCTTACTTGCTTGGAAACTCAGAATCACCTCCAATAGAACCCAGCTGTCTCGAATTCAAGAACAGAGATTTGTTTTTTCTTGTTTTCCCAGCTGCAGTAAAATACAAATTTGGCAGAAATAAAAAGATCCAATTACTCATAAGTAAATGGCAGCTTAGACAAAGACAGTTGAGCAGTAATTGTTTTTGTGTTTTCAGTTGTTTCCATTTCAAGCTTTGTCATTGACTTTATCAGTACATGTTCTGCATTGGCTAAGATTTTGGTCAGACATGCCAAGAAAATTAATTTAGAACTTTGCAATAGAAGCAGTTCACACCACACTGGTACCTTCACCATTTTCCAAGTGGTTTCTTAAGGCCTCATTCACTGAATAGGGAACCTGAATTTTGCACTGATACTGAATATTTTCTTACCAAATACTTTGAGAACAAAGGCTGTTTAATATCAATACTGTATAAAAGTTGAGAACAGAAGACCAAGAAAACATGAAAAAATGGAACTGGTAAAATAAAATTTACTCCTGACACTGGGATTTGGTCGCAATACCACATACCTACAACTTTATAAGGGCTGTGAGCTCTGTGATAATTTAATGAATTGAAATGTTCTAATAAGTTCAGTGGGTCAGACCCTTAGCGTATATAAGTTTGTTGGGAAGGGTGCCACACAAAGGACTCTCTAGTCACCAACAAATACTTACCTGCAGCTGAATGTAATCTTTGTGAATGATATAGGTATATATTTTATAGTAATTACGGGGTGGGACTCCCCTCTACTTGTAGCTGTCTTGAAGTTAAGTATCTAATTTAAGCTATTCCCTCAGACTCCCCATAGTTAATGATGAGATATAGCTAAAATGAATCACTTTCTGTAGATCTTCCTTTTAAATACCCATCATAAAAAGGGATGCATTGCCTTCCGGAGGCACTCATCTCCCACTGTCAGCTACAGAGGAAACCCAGTTGTCTAGCTCAGACTAAACACCTAATCTCTCCTGAGATGCAGTTGTACCATTCCATGAGACAATTAGCTGACAAATCAAAAGAAAATGCCATTGTTTCCAGGTAAGGAGAAAAAAAGAAAAAAAAAAAAAAAAGTATGAAAAAGAAATAACAGGATTATTTATAACTTAGATTTTCCTACAAGATTTGTTGGTTGCTTCTTTCTTGCTTTCAGTTTTAAAATGTTTTAAGGAAATTAAAATGTGGTGTGAATTTCCATCCATTCAGAACAATCCCATAAGAACTTCAAAGTTAAGTTTTAAACACCTTGAAATTGCCCTTGCCTTCCTTTGAATTATTGCATTACTTATCCTGTGTCAGCTTCATGCTGTTCTGCACAAATCAAAGAAGTATCTTTAATAATCACACAGAAAACCTGTTTACCTATCAATCTGTCTGGATTCTTATATTGCCAAAAGAGGAATGTAAATTTTGTGTATAGAGATGCAAAAGCACTGTGGTTCACAACTCTTTTGCAGGTAGCAACTTTCTTCAACACAGTAGGCTGCTAAAATTCCTTTGCAACTTCCAGATCTCTTCAAATCTTTCAGTAAAATAAATGATCTTTCAAAGTAATCAAAGAAACAGGAAGAATAAATTTATTCTTGCTACGAGACTGAGGAACACCAGCTTGCTCCACAGTCAACTAAGGAAAAGACTCTGGAATATACTCTTTAAAATGACTTATAGAAGTGTTATTGTTTGGCCTCATAATCTAGGAGGTTATACAGATTGGACACAAATTCCTATTTGGAAAGGATCTTAGAATAACAACTAATAGTGTTTTAACATTTTATTTCTATGAGTTTTACAAACAGATGAGAAAAATATAGTGGCTGTTAATTCTGATGTTTTCTGGAGCTTCAAATGGAAATACATGTTAAACTGGAATGATTCAGGTTCATTTTAAAGAGATTAAATTGATCTTCATTTCTGAAATGAGAGTAGATACCAGTGTTCACACCTTTCACGTGTATCAAAGGATACACCTAAGAAGTTGGCTAAGAACAAGTCACTGGGCTACTGTGACCTTCCCTCAGACAGGTTTAGTAATGTAAATGACAACTATAACTAAATCTTTTTAAAGTCTAGCAGTAGCATGTCCATGCTAATGATCTCACTTTTTTTTTATTTTCCCTAACCTTTCTGGAATGTTGTCCTTGTTAATTGTGTGAAATATATAAATACTGATGTCTCTTAGAAGGTTGCCCTCTATTTCTTAATGAATAATATTAAGTGCTTACACTAAATTACACAGACTTAGTGTTGAAGGAATGTTCAAGGAAAGACTTCATCCCCCCATTAGCACAGGAAAATGCCATCATCCAAGTCTGTATTGACCTAAGAAGGTCTTAGATTGCTTTAACTGCAGTCATAACTTATTATAGTATTTTGATCAAATGGTTATTGCTCAACTTGTTATAGATGAGTGCTAAATGAAAAAAGATCTAACTAACCTCCGTAGTTGCTGTGTAACAAGCAACAACGGGTAAGCTTAACACTAGAGAAAAGGAATAGATAAAAGACAACTTTAAATCATAAATGAAAATAAATTAAAAAATATATAATTAATAAAAACAACAACAACAACATCCCCGCCCCCCCCAAAAAAAAAAAAAAAAAGTTTTATGTACATTTTAATATTTTATCTATTATTTGGGAAACAAAGGGCAATGTAATTCTCATGCTTTATGCCTCCATACAGCTTCATGAACAGTAATTCTGTATCTCCCACAAAACACCTCAGATAGATCTGTTCCATACTGACTTTGTGACATGTAAAACGAAGGGTTACACATCCATAATGGGGAATACAAGTAGCTAAAAAGTTAAAATGGAAATTGGAGTTCCAAGATACACAAATTTCACTCAGGCACTTCAGCTAACATTTCTGATTTATTATTATTTATCTAAAACTGAAAATTCAAATTTTAGCAAGGATTTCTTCTTATCTACCATAACCTATATGTTAATTGTATTCAACAGCACCTTACCCCATCCAGCTTCATGGAAGAAAGGGAATTTCTCCTGTTTCCTCTGACAGATTCTTTCACAGTCTGACAGATCTCTCTATTAAGAAGTATTTTATGATGTCCAGTCTACACGTTTCTCTGTTTAATTCCCTCTTTTTAATTGTGCATCAGTCCCTTTGGAATTACCTAAATAAAGCCTGTCCCTTTCTGGTGTTTACTTCAGTGAATGAATCACAAACAATGATCATAACTTCTCAAAGCTGTCATTTGGTCAATATATATTTAGTTTTTAGGCTTCACAGAGGAAGCCCTTGTGGATACAGGGTTGATCATCTGAGGGTTATCATCTATTTGTTCTTTTTAGTGAGTAGCGGTGCAGAAATGCATTCCAGATTTGATCAAAGGTTTCTAGTATCTTACACTGTTCAAAGGCTGCTCATTCATATTTTACAGTTTCAAGAACAGCATTGACCCAGCAATCAATATGAGATGTTAGGATTTTTTTATTTTTATTTTTTTTATTTTTTAATCCTTACCTACAGTTGCTTGAAGGGAACATGTATGTTTATAAGCTGTCACCAGAGATGAATCTATTTTTATTTTACTTTTCTATAGTGAGGCCAGCAGTTATCACTATCCGAACCTAAAGAAAAAAAAAATAGAATGTTAGTTAATATTGTCACTGTAGATTATAAAAAATTACTTTAGATACAAGCTAGCCCTGTAAAATACAGCCAGGAAAAGACATAAGTACTTGCAATATCCAAGTCCTTAAAAATCAGCTACAAATTTCAGGAACATATCCAACACTATTCAGTGTATCCCAGGGCATTTAAACAGCTGAACTATTTACCATTTCTTATCATATGCATCTGAGCTTAGCTGAAAACTAGAATAATCATTATTTTTATGCCTGGGAAATTTCACATCTCACAGCTTCACAACACTCTTACATAAGTAAATGTTAATTCATAATATTTTAAGTTAAAAATAAATATATAAAACAGAATGTAATCTATCCATGGAGATGGCGAATGTTATCTTTTGTTCATTTTAGGTTTTAATTTTCCCCGAGAGAAATACAATTTTTACTCCAGAAATCTACTATTCTGTTTCTTGTGAGGAGGAAAAGGAGGAAATCTTAAAACACAAGACCCTGAATGCCTAAGGATTTTTTAAGGAATACAAAAGATAGAAATCTGAGGTACTATGTTGCAACAAGTCAGTCTTATCATGTGGGAAGTTTCCCTTTGCATCTCACCTGTGTGTAATGTACTCCATGCATTCAGCCTCTATGTATAAGTAATGTAATATTTACTGGACCAGATTTAATACACAACTCTTTCATAGCCCTGGGGCTGGAACACTCACTGTAGGGGAAACAGATGCCATTTGCTGTGCTGAACCCAATAAAGGAATTTGAATCCAAGTTTCTTGCATCTGGGAAGAGTGCAATCACTGAGAGTTAGACTTCGGTTTTATGACTCACAGGGAATGAACCTTTCTTCTCATCTGCTCCTCCTTCAAAAAAAAAAAAAAAACATTAGGTATAGCATTTCAAGGGTGCTGAATGAATCATTTTAATATCTGATACTTTAAAAATAATCACCTGAAATATTTACATTTGAGTCAAGTCAATGATTTTTTGTTTTGACCTAGGGTTTTTAAAAGGACAAATAAATATTTGAGACTCCTGTTGCTTCTAACCCCTTCCCCAAACCATGCTCTACTGACACCTTCCTGAAGAGAGTCATGACATTGAAGAAAAACCTTTTAGGCAGTGTCATAGAACACTTTACAAGGAAAAAAAAAATATCTATACATATACTAGACAGTAAATGCTAATAAATGTTTACTGGCACATAAAAATAAATTAGCATTGATCAGTAAGGATTTTTTTTTTTTTTTTTTAAACAAAGTTGTACAGATGTGAATCATGTCACTATTGAAGCTGAGGATGAGTTTTAACATCTGGCTGGTAGGTTGTCAAGTGCTACACTTACATTAGTGATATCAGATGGTGTGCGAAAAGAGCAGCCTTATTTTACAAACAGCTTCTGAAGTCCAGTTTTTAACAGGTATCTGGACCACTGCCATCTACCAAAAAAAAAAAAAAAAAAAAAAAGGTCATTTCTTTTCAGGAGCACCAGCAAGCAAACTATTACAGACTGTGCATTTGGTTGTTGGTATTACAAATTTTATCTCAGATGCAGAGTGTGTGAAGTTATCCACGTGTGCACCGGTATCCACACCTTATAAAGCAAGCCCAGCAAGTACTTTCCCAACGATATTGTGATACTGTCACAAAGCAAAGCTCAACAGGTGATAGCCTTGGCATCTGCCTCTGGGAGAATCTGAAATTATAGAAGTATATTGCATTCCATTTATCATGTTGTGCTTGTTAGCATGCTGTTTTATAGGCACATTGCTCCACAGTGTAACCGTTTTAGTGTGCAAACTCTATGTTTTTAGTTTAATTTGCTACAGATATGATATAAAGATAAATGAGATGGTGTTTCTTACCCACCATCCAGAATTGTCCCCAGCAGTTTGCTAGCCATCAATCACAACAGGGATGGAAGACCTTCTGTAACACATTTTAAAAACTCCTTATTTGCAAAGACAAATATGAAGTAAAGAGACATCACAGCATACAATTTCATTCAGCTCTATATATTATGGATTACAAATATACACAGACTTTTTATCCACGAAAATGGGTATGGAGACAAAAATCAAATTCTCTGAACACTGTATGCTTCTGAATTATCACTCTTAAAAATGCAACAATGGTTTGTACTTATGATTTATTCATATGATTTGACCAAGGCCCAGATTCATTTTAGCTAAATTTTGACACTTACATGAGACAATGATGCTGATGATAACTTTTTTCCTTCTCACATGAGAAAGATAGAGACCCCTTTAGCAGTATCCAATAACAGAAACACAATTGACTTAGCTAGACCAAGCACCTACAGGAGCCTCTCAAGCACCTCTCAGGAGCTTCAACAGGTTTTTGAAATTGACTTTTTTTTTTTTTTTTTTTTTTTAATTAAAAGGTCTTTGAGGCCAAGAGTTGACACAGAAGATGTTTTTGGAAACCAGGAGATCTGCATTCATAGGTGTGACATTTCTCTTTCTAAACGTCACTTTTCACCTCACTGTAAAAGGTGATATTTTCCCTGACTGACAGCTCTTCCTGTTTCAAACGAGTTCTTCAGAAACAGTGTTATCTCCTATTGCAAACAGGCAAGCATCATGCCTGAGGTAATGTAGGCCATACCTTGATTTCAGACCTCCTGCTCACATCATGTATCATTTTGAGAATTACTTTAGTTCTAAACAGAATATTTCCTTGCATTGAAATAAAGGTGTTTTTTGTTTGTTTGTTTGTTTGTTTGTTTGTTTTAAACATGAACAGACTCAATAAAACTCATTCTTTTTCAGTTAATGGACCATAATGGATATTTAGTTTAATTTATTGATAAACTTCATATAGAAAATAATATTTTTTAAATGGAAGCTATTCTATAAATTTTTAAAGTTATATTTTATATGAAAATAAATGTTTATAGCATCATAAGTACATTGTGGTAGAGGACATATTTCAATTGTGTGTTAAATGATTTGTCTTTCAAGAATTGACAAGAAATAATTATTGAACAAAAGTCTTTATGCATTTATTATTCTTACTAATATTAATATGAGGGGCTGAAACATTGCTTTTTCTTTCCCCAAGTGTTTCAGATTTTAACTTTTCCCCACTTAAAATGAAACAAGAAGAATATGATGAATAAATTTAAATGACAATCAACTCAGATCAATCAATTTGTTTATTTTGCATTTGTTTCCTTTCTCAGTTAAAAGATAAATACCTCACAGAGGTTAAATCTTAAAAGCAGAAAAAAAAAAAAAAATTAAGCAGAATATTTCTTCCCATTTTAATAAATTAGAACACATATTTCTAAAAGATTTTACATTAAAAAATAAATATTATAAATAAATATTTTTTTCGATAGAGTAAGAGTGACATAAAGGAAAATATATATATACATTTTTTGGTTAAAAAAATGTTTAGAAAAAAAAAATCTAGCAAGTATGAATAAGATCTGTGAAGGTTAGAGAATCTTAATTGTCCTTCCTTTTTATCACCCCATAAACCTACCTTCACTGGCCAGCATGGGACAGTCATTTTCTTTAAAGCAAGTCTTCACTGACACTTGCTACTTAAAGATTAGCACTGGGGGTTTATTTTCTTACCCCAATCATTAAACAAGCCCCTTCTGAATGTGAAGGGTTACAAATTTCCATTGACTACACATTAGTTAAGGATAAAAATAAACCAGAATAAACCAAGAATAAATTGATTTGTGATAACTATGGTGAATGACAGGAATAAAATAAAGAAAGCTGGTGGTATACACCCAGAGTCTTAGAATACTATTAGTTCTGATAAACTAATTATTAGTTATAATGAAGGAGGTTTTCATACAACCACAAACAGGCTCTCCTAGAGGCTATATCAGTATTGCATTTGGACTTACTTCTAGATTTCAAATACTCTTGGTTATAAACTGTCTGGTCACAGGTACTGATTTTCTATTTCTGATCCAATCTTCCTAACTTCAAGCAACCAAGACAGAGACCAATTTATAAAAATGGCAAAAACCATCAGCATGCCCTGTTTCCTATCCCATGACTGAGTCAGCATGTTTTGCTCTTTGGTAACTCTATCCAGTATATAAAGATTTTCCATTCCTCCAAAAGGCTCATGTTCTGGTTCTGAACTATATCAGATGGAATATTAGAACTCTTTTTATAAAAGTCCAGTTGTCTTTTCAGTACATGTTCTGTTTCCTCAGATCAGTCATCCAGAAAATATAACTTGATTATAAGTTCATTAATGACATTTAATATAAAATATCTTAGTGCCCCAAAAATAAATAAACAAGCAAACAACAACAACAACAAAACCAAACAGTTTGTCAGTATTGTAAATATTGTAAAGTAGAGGGGGTAATTAGAAAACATTAGCTAGAAACATGAGTCTTTACAGTGCCGTGTCCAGGAAGATAAGCAAAATACAATTCAAAATGGTGAGAAACTTCTTCTGCTGGATAGCTCTTCTGTCCTGAGAAGCTTGGTCTTGGTAATGGAACATATGAATTAAATAGCATAAACTTGGGATTTTTATTTGTTAACATCACTTGGGATCTTAGTCCAAGGTGGAAACAAACAAACAAAAAAAGGAACAATAAGGACTCAATAATTTCTTAAAAACAACAAAATGAAGAAGGGATGAAAGAAAGATGAAAAAAGTAACTTTACTGACAGATGTGTATAGACATCACTATTTACCTTTTCTGCCTTTTTATCCATACAAGTTTTATAACTCTGTAAGTATCAGTATACTTATGCATAAACATGTAAATGGTAACTGCATATGTAACCAACCAGAAAAGAGAAAATAGCCAAGAATTCAGAGCAGAACTTGGTCTTAGAGGGAGTGTGTTAGGGTCCCTGTATTTTACCTGAAACATATTCAAATACCTTGACGACAAACTATAAAGAACTAGAAAAAGGCTAAAAGATCTATTCTTTCATCACACTTTTATGCTGTGAAATCACTGGAGAGAGATACTTTTTTTCCAAACAGCAAAAAAAGGGACAAATCCTGATATGACTCTCAGCATAATCATTCAAAGAGCAGCAATAATTTATATTTACAATGTTTGATGTCCCACTTTCAGTCTCCACATGTTCACTTTCAAATGTAGCGAGGAGAAAGAAAAACATCCTTGAAATGCAGCTGCAATGGTCTGTATAAAATAAAGTCAGTTCTACCTAAGTATCCACCTGTCCTGAAAATGAGACTATGCAAACTAATATCGGGCAAGAAAAGGAAAACAAACAAAAACAAATTGAAACCACTAAAGTCGACATGATATAGAAAAGGTTCTCCACTCGCTTAATTTGACCATTTTAATGGAGCATGTTGTGTTTATGTTCTGGCTGTTTATGCGAGGAAGTAATGACGCTGTTTTTCCCTTTAAGGGGCCAGAGGGATTTGAGAAGTCATTGCGAGGTTAGCGCTCAGGCTAGTGGTCTGTTCAGCCAGAGAAGCTGTCAGGGCTATGCCTGCAACTCGTGCTGTGCTGTAAGGCTCTGCCCAACTGCATTTCCGAAGGGACGTGTGTGTTTTATGTATGTAACAGATGTTCCATTACGTCTCTTAAAATGACTTCATAAAGCAGAGAACCTTCCCAATTTATTTTAGTTGCTCTCACTGAACAGCTTATCTGGGGCTTGATCCAAGCCCATGGAGTTCAATGGAGAGAATTTTCATTAACTTTTTAGAGCAGACTTCAGATTCGTTAGAGAAAAAGACTTTGGATTATTTCTTGTTTCCTTTGAAAAAAGTCCTCATTGTCTTCAGCACTGAGTATACACTATCCTCTATTTTAGACAGAATTACATATTAAAAGAGAAATTTCCAAAAGTTCAGAGATTCTGCTCAGTTCACACATATGTTGTGATTCTTATCCAAAGTTTAGTCTAATGTTTTTATGTGTTGATTGGGGTTAAAAGTCTTTAAACAGTCTTTAACTTTATAGTTTTTTTTTGATTTTTTTTTTCTCAACAATGCTGATGTTTACGGAACCCACCTGAGATAAGAAGTTAAATAGATAAGAGAAACAAAGCTTTAGTTTTGGAGTGGGTCAGGAAAAAGATCACTCAGATGTCGTTTCCACTAATTGTTTTTTCCACACAAGTGAGAAAGTTCTAAAAAAAAGGGTTTTAAAAAATAAAGTTTTTTAATAAAATGAAAATATTTTATTGTAATACTTCTGCAACAAAATTTATTACATTAAATTTTATTACATATTTCCCTTAACAAAACAATTTATAAATTTATTTTGCTTTTTTTTTTTTTTTTTTTTTTTTTTTTTGTGCGTGTGTCTTTTGTTCCAGAAGTAAATGTAAATTCAAAAAACGTGAGATTATAAACATAGTTCTCATCTCACTGGCTAATTATAATTTTCTTCAAATACTGCTGGAGTAGATGGCTTCTAGAAAGGGTAAGAATTGAAATGAAATTATAGACTATGTGTGTTTCTCACACGAATTGTACCATGATGTCAGACGAGCCAGATTTTGGCTACCTGCAATAATACTTAAAAATCCTTCAAAAAGTCAATTTCCAGTGGTTGTAAGACCATTTTTTTTTTCTTTATTTAATTGGAAATTGAGAGGAAAGATAAACAGCTGCTACTTAGAGTGTTCAAGAGCAAACAAACAAAAGATAACATGCAAACAAACCCAGACAGTTCTTGCTAATACAGAATATTCCTACCCTGTCTTGAGGCAGAAAAGTTTTGCTTCTTCCCCAGAAGCAATGCAGTCATGTTGGCATTAGGTTAAACCTAAATGACCACGTGTAAATATATATATCTTTAAACAGGTTTAGTATTTTGTACTTGATATTAAAAAAAAAAAAAAAAAAAAAAAAAAAAAAAAGAAAAGGAAAAGAAAAGAAAATAAAATCTACAAAGTGCTTGTGTACATGCTCAGCTCACCCAGTAGTCTTTTTTTTTTTTTTTTTTTTTTTTTTAATATGATGGATGACCTGAGGATAAGTACAAAAACAGAGTAAGCACGTCGTGAGTCTTCTTTAACAGCACATGGGCCTGAAAGCTTATGGGCTTCCTAAACCAGGGGTGGTATCTTTGTATTTACCAGATTTTGAATGCAATCCATCATTGCTTGAGTTATGTGCTAACACAACTGGTGTTAACTGGAGCTTTGTGGCTTCCTGATTAAAGCTTGTTCATGTCTGGCCAGCTGGGTCATAAGCAGTCATTATGAAACTTCCTTTCCATCGAAATTTTTAAGAAATACTTCAGAGCTCTAGGGCTTTGGATAAAAGTTAGGCTAAGTCTAAACCTTTGTGGAAGGAAAGTGGCAGAAAGTGTTTTCCACCTCTCTTTATGTACAGATATTTTCTGCAGAGCTTGAGCAAAGGAGATGCTCCAGAGACTATAAAATGCAGACAGAAACGCAGAGAGAAGACATAGTTGGAGAATGGTGTGGTTTTTCATTGGAAAGCATCAGGGTCTGAAAAACTACAGGAGGTTTTTAGTCATGAAGAGTTTGAGAATAAAACCAAGATTTGCTGGAGGGAAAATAAAAGAGAGGGAATACAGAAGAACAGAAGAACCATGGTGTACATTAGTGCATGATATCACTCAAAGGGGTATTTTCATTTACATTAGTTTAACTATTCCAGTGAGCATATTAATCCATTTGCCTACTGTGCTGTTCTACCCTCCTCACTTCTGTTTGCACTTTAATCTTTCTCTCCCCTCCCTGCTGTCAGAATATTATCCTCTCTCAGGTTCATTAGGATACAGCTATGGGAGAGCTTCTAGCTTCATTATGTGCCTAAGTCCTGTAGGCCTTGCTTGGACAAAGCTGTCATTGCAGTCAAGTGTGACTTGTGCCTGAAAGCAGGCGTCAGGATCAGCTTCTGTCAGGGTAATAAGAATGTTACTACTGGGGTCACAACAGTGCTTAGATGGGCCAGGAATGAGGACCGTGCTGTGTTGAGTGTCTACAAGTGTCTACCAAGCACCACCTTCTTATGGTGTGTTAACAATCTAAATGCTTCTGTTTTCCTCTGAAGATGGGAAAGTGAGACATGGTAAATCAGATGAATGCCAAGAAGGATGGAAGCAGAGAGAGATGTTACTGTCACCTTCACAGGGCAAACCCTTTCTCACTCCTCTCTTACAGTTAAAATGAATATCCTTCTGAACATGCTCACAAAAGAGGGAGTCTAACGTAGTCACAATTAGACATCTAATGTTTTGATGTCAAAGACATGGCAGATACGTCCCTTCATGAGTGTGGGAAGTGATTATAATGTCTAGTTTCTACTGTATGACCCAGAACTGGGACAGGAATGTGAAAGTTTTACACTTCAGGGAAGGGAAGGACAATTATAACTGCATATGATTTGTGCATTGAAAAAGCTTCTAAATTATGAAGGTCAATGGAAAAAAAATTAAAAAGAAGAAAGAGAGAGAGTGTCTAAAATTTGAAGGGGCATTATGAAAAAAAGAGACGCATAACTGAACTGTCATGGGCATATGTGGAGTGTATGATAGTATTTCATTCACTTACCTTAAAAATTGTCTTTTTAAAATAAGTTAATATGTCATATCTGTTAAATAGATAATCATCAGTTTTCTGTGTGGACAGATCTTCCCTTGGAATAGTGTGTGAGAAGAAGTGAGAAAGAAAAAAGAAAGAGAGGGTTCTAATGAACCAGTGGTATGGATCCAAAAAGCTGCTCCTGATCCATCTTGAGTTAATTTGGATGATCTCTAGAGAGAGTAACACAAAAGAAAGGTGTGAAGAAATAAGGGTTAAGTCAGAACCAATTGCCATAAAACAGTCCACACCTTCTTCAAGAAGAGGAAGAAACCCTTGTGAACAGCACCTTGTGCCCTCAGCTCTTCTTGACTTCCATGGCATACCATGAAGGTGTGAGTCTTCTAATGTGCATTACAATTCAGGACTCAGGTCAGAACTATCAGTGTAGTGCCAACCCCATTTGAAATTCAACGTAAATACAACTGGAATCAGTGAAGATTTTTTTAAGCATTTTTATTTTCTTATGTCTTAAATAACTAGGGATACTTCTAAAATAAATAGAAATGCATTGCTGCAAATTGACTGCCAAGTGACCATCAGTTCCCCTGAGATTCCTAACAACACAGAAGGCAGTAGATGTGGCTCGTGCTAGGAAGTTTCTATACCATTCCAAAGTGAATTCGTAGAAGAGATCTTCAATGTCTGCACAGTCTGGGCAAGAAAAAGATGGTTCTAAGGGTGTCAAATGTATTTCTGATCAGGTAGTTTACTCTGTGTGAGTGGAAAAATTTAAAATTATTTATAAGTTTTGACATTCTTCCACTGAAGAAAAATGTTATTCCAGAGGAGATTTTGCAATACAATGTTGCTAATGTTATGGGAAGAAATACAGAAGGAACTATGAATTTCTCCCTCCCAAAGTCTGATGTAGGTTTATCTTCTGAGTCTTCAATTTTATCATTTAATATATCAGTTATTACTAAAAAGAAACACATCAGAGGTATAAGAATAATTTCTTAGTATAAATATGGGGCTTTACTAATATTTACTGATTATTCAGTGCTTCTCCTCACTCCTATTAGACATACAAGTTAAGAGACGCAAAAGAAAATTGGTTTGTTTTGCTATACTATGTCATGCTTTGTCAGAACAGGTAATTCAGTTGTGAAACTCAATGCCACAGATTGTAGTGTGGGCTAAAACTACAAATTGCCCTTAGATTATATTAGTTTACAGAATCCCTGAAAAATCCATTATGAAATGATAAGCAAAATAGTATAGGTGGAATGTTTGGCTTTGGAAATCCTTAGGATTCCCTCTTCCAGACTGGCAGAACCTGGAGAACAGGAGCAAAAGTATTACTGGCCTCTTTGTCTTCTATCCAAACCTACTACTGGCCACTGTCAGAGATGAGACACCAAAACAACTGAACATATATGTGACTTGTTTAACTATTTTTATGTTATGTCTTTACATGTGGTAGTATCATTATTCCCATTTTACATGAAAGACAGACAAATTGTAGAAAGGGATTCATCCAACATCACACACTGTTTCACATGGATAAGTCAATTGGCTGCATGTTTTTCTCCAGGGCCAACTGTTCACATGAACTGACGTAACTCTCTTTATCTATAGTAAAATTCCAGTTCTTCAGAGAAGAAATCCAAATGTAGGACAGAGAAAACTGCTTCCTATAAGCCACATGAACAGGAACACAGAAGCACCAGTCGGCTTAGACATCAAATTCAAGTTTGCAGTAGTTTCTTGAATCCCAGAAACCCAGACACATCTACATCCTCTACAGAAATAGTTGGAAACAGAGACTTCAGTGATCAAAACATGAGAGAAGTTTGGAATGGATACTTTGGAGTAATAGATCTGACACTGTAATGTTTGTAGCCTTTGAAATTCTGAATTTAAAACCTCAGCTCCAGTGCCTGCTTTTGAATAGAAATGGATAAATTTGAATTGGAAATAGAAGAAATTATTTTGTATAATTATTTTATAGTGATGTTGTAGCATATAATAAAATGCCAAAGTATACAGCAGATTATCAGAGTTTCATAGGTAGTTTTTTTTTTTTTTTTTTTTTTTTTTTTTTTTTTTTTTTTTGAGGGGGATGCTAGGAAGGAGATAAAGTCACTGGAGAAGCTGTAGTAAATAGCAATTTGTGTAAAAACATTAAAAAAAAGTCTATGAACTTTTTTGTCTCCTTATATTCTTACCGTCAATGAACTTAATTTTTATGTAATAAATCTTCTCAGTTTTTATATTTTTTAATATTATTTTTCAATCTGATTCTTTAGGAAGGAACAACATAATGTTATTAATATGAAGAAAAAAAATAAAGTTAATTACTTAACTTTTAAATCAGGAAAATAAAAATTATTATTTTTTTGTTTGCTATTAGTATTTTTGTTTACTGTTCATGAGAAAATATTTATTTCTGAGAGGTTTTGGAAGTTGCAAAGGTTTTGCTACTTTATTTGTACATATCCTTTATGATATCCTAGTCCCAAGCAAACACTGAAAGATCAGTGAGATTTACGGTTTTAAATTATATACTCAGTTTATGAAAGCAATAACAAACCCAAACCAACCAAACAAGAAGGTGTAAGTGAATATTGAGAATTAATTAATTAAATAAATAAATATAAACAAGACAAAATATGGGACTCTGTATGGGAATGTTGCCCTACCACAAAAGTATAAACTGTGAGATTGAAGTGGGAAAAGTGAACAACCAACACTGAACATAGCTAATGAAAGTCTTCTCTGGCATTGATCATGGACTATTTCATCTTCAATATAGTGATGCCTGTGTATTCTTGTCTCTTAAGATGAAACAGTGATAACTATGTTATTTTCTAGGGATTGGAAGTTGAGGTAGATACCATGTGCTTCATAGTGCTGACAAATATTGAAGAGTTTGTGCTAGAGAATAGTGTCATAATTCAGAGAGTCATGAATTATATTTGCCATGCTGCAGGTCTTCACATTAACAGCTAACTGCTGTGTCTGTGTATAAGTACACAGCCAAAGATCATTACTGAACAGTCCTGGAGCATAAAATTTCCACCTGTCCTGCCAGAAGGAAATGTCTTTTCTGTTTCATGCTATTCAATTGAATTGACCCTCTAGGACAGGAAATTCCCCCTAACCAGGAAAAAGGGAATATAATTGCTGGAGGAGTGGATGTCTCTTCAAATGCCAAAACATCATTTTCCATAAGATTAATATCTGGGGGAAGATTTAAATCCACAATAATTAGGAAATTTGGCATCAAGACACCCAGCCACTCTCTAATTCATTTTTCTATACCAAAAAGAAATTTTGACATCAAAAAGAAATGGACATGATGTTATTTGCTGTATATGTTGTTATATCACAGTGAACAGAGTTTGGGCTTGCAGTGGGAACCTCCTTAATTTAAATCAGTCCTATAACGTTGGTCTAACAGTCAGCAGTGTCCTCTATGTACAATTTGTTTTGATGTGAGATTCTTTATCTGTGAGTTGTTGCTATGGGAGACTGTAATAACTTCTAATGACAGAGTAAAAAGGGTTCTGTTTACATGTTTAAAAATATACATAGTTGGAACAAGTATACATGTAAGCACATACATATACACATGTACCTCTGCATACATATATAGATATTTATGTCTATTTCTATATTTACATTTATATAAACTGTCCATAAGATAAACAATGCCTAATTGGGCTATAGCTATCTATGCATTATTATAAATCAGAAAGAAACATGAGTGTAGAGATTTTTTTCAGACCAAAAACTGAATCCTAGTGGGCAGTTCATTAAAAGTGGACTGTAACTGAGGCAACAGTTATTATTCTGTTATTATATATATATATAAAGTTATATATATACATAAAGTTATTATGCTTTATTATTCTTCTACAACAGGAAAGGCTTAGAAAAGAACTCCACCACTAAGAGCTTTTGAAAATCAAGGTCCATCAGCTCAGTATCATGCAAGATGTAAAATACATATAATCTGTGGCTTGGACAGTGTATATGATCTGACCAGGTAGGTACTTCACAGACTATCCATTTGCACATGTGGTGACCAGATCTAGGCACAAAAATGAAGTATTTACTTGAATTTCCTGACACATGCTATAAGAAAGGTTCAGAACCTCTTGAGCATACCACTAATGTTTTTATTATTATTATTATTTTATTTTTATATTTATTTATTTAATGTTATTATTATTATTATTATTATTATTATTATTATTATTATTATTATTATTATTATTATTATTCATTGATTGCTAGACTAAACGAGCCTCTCCTGGTGCTAAAGAATCAGTTAATGTGTTATACTTCTGAAGAGCATCCTACATACAGCAGAAGGTAATTGCAATTGAAATTGGTAGAAACCTAGGTCTTGTGCAGCTGTAGGGCTTAAGGCCTGTTTTTAACTTAAATCTCCTAATGAAATAAGTGCATATAATTATAAATTTTTACAAACCTTCTACATCCATCCATTCATTTTAGAAATGAGAATAAAGTTTTTCCTTCTTTTATATGCGTCTTTTCAGAAACGTGTCTAATGAGTTTACTTTCCAATATCTTAATTTGAGTAAAAATATCCTGGTCACACTACAGGACTGGGTCAGTCCTTATCACTGAATCACACAATCACAGAATGGTTGAGGTCAGAAGGGGCCTCTGGAAATCACCTAGTCCAAGCCCCCTGTCAAACAGGGTCACCTAGGGTAATGCATATAATCACTACTTTGAAAAAATATATATATATATTTACTTTGTTGATTCAGTGGTTGTGTTTATAAAAAGACTTCCTTACCCATGTGTGGGTAAGCACATAGAAAAATATATGTGCAACAGAAATTCTTGCAAAAACTGGGATGAAATGCTCACAACTTGGTTATACAGTGCATTTTCCAGAACAGCTGAGAGATACTTTACCTTTGTTGGTAACATCACATGATGCCCAGTGTCTCTGGTGTCAAAAAGTAACACATTAAGACTCATTGTATGCTTTTACCACCTATCATAAATCTGAGCATGGTGAAGTGGAAATCTAATATCAGAAACTTTCTCCCAGTCAAAATAAATTGTTAAAGTTTCAATGTCTTCCTCACTCTACAAATAGAAAGAAGCTTGTCTCAACACACCTGTTGGCAGAACCCACTGAAAACTATCTTACTTTACAGGTTATTATTTTAAATATGTAAAAGCAATAACACCTCCCCTGTAGGGCCACTTTCCTTCCAAGTTTCAGAAAAAAAATAAATATATAAATGAAAAGGGAAAGGGAAAGGGAAAGGAGAGGGAGAGGGAGAAGGAGAGGGAGAGGGAGAGGGAAAGGGAAAGGGAAAGGGAAAGGGAAAGGGAAAGGGAAAGGGAAAGGGAAAGGGAAAAGGGAAAAGGGAAAAGGGAAAAGGGAAAAGGGAAAAGGGAAGGGAAAAGGAGAAGGAGAGGAAGAGGAGGAAGAAGAGGAAGGGGAAGGGGAAATATTAACATTCAAGAATTCAGAAAAGGCATCTCATAAAATCAGAACTGAATTTTCTGCAATCAACTCATTTTCTTCCAATGAAATAATTAACAGTAGCCTAAAACTTGTTGAATCTGTCTGTCAACTGGTCTGAATGTGAAAGAAGAGGAAATTTCCAGTGCTGTGTATACCATCCTGACATTATACATATTTAAATGGCTCAAATCCTAAGCAACCTTAAACTGTATCTACCATACTCTGACAGCCTCCATTAATCTTAGCCTTTAATCTTAGTTAACCTATTAATACCTTTAACACTACAGTATGTGGAGAATACTGGGGGACTAATGCATAGGTCTACCTCTAGGCTATATGCCGTCTAAACTCTAATTTAAGTAGGATTTAGATGGTGTGGAAGCTTTGTACTGATTCTTTGCATCATATTGTACTCTTTCAATAATTAACAATAATTCCATATGCCACTGTCTGCTCATAGCATTATAGTTTTGTTCTCCTTTTGTCTGTCCTCTCTTCCCTATTCTGCAGGAAAATAATAATAATGATAATAATGATAATAATGATAATGATAAATAATAATGATTAATAATAATAATAATAACAATAATAATAATAATAATAATAATAATAATAATAATAATAATAATAATAATATAACAATAATTTCAGCAGTATTTCTAAATTAACATATATATATTTTTCCTTTATTATTTAACCAAAATTAAGAGGGATATTTGGAAAATAAAGGAGCATTTTCCTCCTCTTTTTTTGACCACTCCTAACCTGTATACTAACAATAGGCTGATCAGAAATTAAAGTCTATTTTAAACAATATTTACACGTAAAACCCTGACTTTAGTTTCTTCTTTCCGGAAACCCATATTCAATTCACATTGTCATCTGAAAATGGGCTGGGTTGATAAAGATGAAAAAAAAAAATAGCGTTTCTTAATTATATGTTTTTAATCATTTTTTTTTCAAACTTATTAAGAGCAGCAACAAACTGACTTTGATCAGGTATTTGATGAAACTACTATGTGTATGTAAGCAGAAGTGTTATACAGATACCTGCATAACTAGACAGACAGGCAGACTTTTTTTTTTTTTAAAAAAATTTAATAAATCAATGAAAACATTAATTCAATCCAAGTCTTGATTGTCAGATAATGGTAATTGGAGTAGATTAGTTACAATTAATGGAACTATGACTGTTTATGCCAGCTGAGATTCAGTCCCACTTTTTCAGTCCCACTTTTTTTTCAGTCCCACTTTTTTTTCACTTTTGAAAAAAAAAAAAATATTTATTTGGTGCTTATTTTCAGTTGCTTTATTGTTGTTGTTGTTATTACTATTATTATTATTATTATTATTATTATTGAAAAATGAAGAAACATGCTCCTATTAACAATTTAAAAAGAAAGAGGTAAGGTGGGCAAGTCAGCAGAATCAATTTCTTGCGGTGCAATTCTTTTATCTAGAGGATGTTTGACTAATACTAATTGCCTGTTTGTTTGCCCATTTGTTTTAAGGAAAGTGACACCATGCATAGCCATTTAAATTTTAATTGAACACTCCAATCCTTTATCTTTTGATAGAACAGCACCCAAACATTACACTTCCATCACCTCCCTTCAGCATTACAGGTTCCTCCTTGTAACAGAGTCTTCCTCCATGAGCTTCACATGAACTTCACATCCTTCCCAGGCTGTAAAAACATGGAAAGTCTTGCTATATAGAATGATACTAATCAATTTATCTGCAAATTAGACAAGTTTTCTTAGGATTGGTAGTATTTTTAGGCAGTGTTTCCATTTCTCAGCATCAATGAGACATACAACTCTTTCTGATTTATTTTTGTTGTCAGATAACGTCATAAATCCTGACATTCAGAAAAGTATGTAAAGATAAATATAAGCCCAATTTAACTGAAATGTAGTTACATTTAAAGTACTTTTCGAGATCTCCTTTGTACTTGGACAACAAAGTCTACTGACGTTTCAGAAAACTAACAACAACAACAACAAAAAAAACTAGCAAAACATAACATAAAACTTGACATGAAATAATAATGTAATATAACATAACATAACATAACATAACAGTATAACACAATATACTGTGATATAAGATAACATATAATCATGTAAGAGAAACCCCAGCCCTTCTAGCAAGGAATAGTATTTTTACAAGTTAAAAATTCTCTGCACTCCAATTGACGGAAGCATTTTATAGCAAGCATTATAAAGCAAAGACATACAGTGAATAGCAGTCGAGAAGAGTAGCTAACTTGAGCTCTAACAATGGCCTTTGAGTCATCTACTCAGCTCCTTTTTGTGACTTGATGTTACTAAAGATTTTTTATCAAACTTAAAGTTTTGAAAGGTCTAGACACTCACATGCTACCTGACAGAGGCCTACCTACTTAGGTAAAGTTGCATAGTCTTAAAAAATAATTCTTTAAATATTTCATTTATTTTTGGTTAAGAATCCTTATCAAAAATAAGAATCAAATGTTTCTTTTATCCCTATTGACATTATTCGTAGTGAGCATGCAGAGTGGTCAAGTGTCATGAATGAAATTCTTGAAGTTAAAAGATCTGTTTCACTTCACCTCCTTGCCCTTTGTTAACCTTTGGCAAGCTATTCAGGTTGGCCACTGCACTGGTGTTTGAACACAGTGATTTTTATTTTTGGAAGTCTTCATTTTGTTGTGCTCAGTAATGCCTAGCTCTTCCTTAATTTCAGAGGATCTGAGCACTAAGTCATAGAGGAAAAGTAGTGTTGCAGGTGATCAGCATCTAAGACCAGGTCAAGAGCTCAAACATGGGGACAGCTAACATTGTGGCCATCAGCTTCAGTGCATCTTCTATGTGCCAGCAATTAAATGAATATAATACCATGCATTAAGACAGTAGGGCATATATATACATATATATATATATATACATATAAAGCCCAAAATTGTGATACAAACTAATAATTAATAGATTCTGTGACAATATATCTGCCCAATAATACACTCAACTATTATCTATTGAGCAAAAATGCAGAGCAAAGAATCCCATGCACCATGATCCAACATTAAAAAAAAAAAAAAAAAAAGAGCAAAACTCACTAATTTATGTCAAGGTTTTGGAGGAGGGAATACTTAACACCTTAACACAAGTGACAAATGTCAGTTTGGATAATTGCAATAATTTCTTCTGTTCACACTTTAGCATTGAGTATGGCATAATTGTTTTATGCTCTTGGGAGGAGGAGGTTGTCACCTGGGTAACAATGTGGATATGGACAGCTACAGGTGAATAACCGATGTGCTACCAAAATACCCTACATTTATTTTACTAGGTATATATGTAATGCTATGTTATATAAACCTTCTTTTTTTCACTGACTGAGGACAATGTGGGTTTTGAATAAATTCAAGTGATTTTTACTTTAAAATCTGATTTCTCTTTACCTTTTGTTTTGTGTTGTCATATGTACAAAAGTCGGTAGATGTAATGACAGAGATACTCCAAGGGATATTATAAGAAAGTCTTGGTTTGTGATTAATGATGCTGTCTTTTTCTTTATACCAGATATATATATCTGAAAAACCTTTAAAATGGATGGCTAAATCCAACTAATCCATTTCACAGGTTTGAAAACAAAGAAAAGGAGGAACTCAGTGTCCACTTCTTCCAAGCATCAAAAGCTGTTCTGTCATCTAAGCCACAATGTTTTTCAGTAAAGTCCCATTTGGTTAGAGGTACTCACAGAACACAAGGTAAGAGTGTATTTAAAATCTTTCTTATATGAGGGCATAAATTTAATCACTTGCTTACACAGTGGCCATTTCAAACTCTAGAGGCCTGACTTAGTAGGATGTTTTGCAGCATATCCATTACGCTTGTTTGGCTGATGGGATTCTTTGCCCTGATTTTTTGTTAATTTTTTAATTGAATTTGGTCCTTTTGTAGCTCAGGTGCATCACTTTTAGTCTATCTGCTTTGTAACACTTGTATTTTTTATGTAATTTCAACACCCTTCTTTTGAGACCTTCAGACCTTCGAAAAGCTGTGTTTTAAGAGTAGAACAAGTCGTTTGACAGAGAAACAGCATTATAGTTTGTTTGGTTGTTTGGTTGTTTGTTTATTGGAAGAGCCTCACATGACTTGTAACAAATGTAAATAAATACTGAAATCTTTTACTCAAGTTAAAAACAACTGAAACTTCCTGGATTCTGCCAAAGTGACACAGAATAAGGAGAACAAAAAGCTTTGTGCGGAAATCTCCCTATGCTTTTCTGAAACATATGGAGAACAATAAGTGTTCTGTCTCAGAAAATATCTAACAAAGATCTTAAAGCATCAAGTAACTGGTTGATTGATTACACAGAAGAAGAAAATGTCTGTTTCCCTTATTTTATGCATGCTGTCCACAAGTATAGGTATTAAAATACCTTAACATTTCTATGTTGGTGAGGAATAGTGAGGCACTGTAATTAAAAACTGTTAAAGCTGTTTGACTGATCATATCTTCTGGCTTGCAAAATCTCTTATGTGCAGGTGTGTGCATTAATGGAATCCATTAAATTCATATATTTCAACTGATAGTAATTTATGATCTTTTATAAGATCTGTCATGAAACACAGTCGGAGATATAGGATTGTCTCAGTGCATTACATAGCAAATTGTACTCCCCTTTTCTCTGAAATGACTTGATTTTAGAGACTAAATATGAATGTCAATGCATTGGACAGTCACATTAAGTATACTTTTTGCTCTACCATTTCCTGGGAATATGTGGAATAAACCTTTTATTACTGGCAAAGCTGAGAACAAGAGTGAACAATATTCAAAGTGGCCGAGGAAAAAATGTGTGGGATCTACCTATTCTACCTATCTACCTATTTCACTTTATACATGAAAGGAGAAAGAGATTGAGTGTGTAACCCTCATTTATGAGATGTAATGGCTCTCCTATGGGTTGCTAACTATTCTTTTCAACTGGTATTTTTTACTTTTTTTCCTCTTGCTCCTTTTATAGACTCTAAAGGATGAAGGGAAAAGCCATTTTTTTCAGCCACTCCACATCAAATTTCTAGGCCAATTCAACCCTGGAAAGGTATAAAAATCACTCACAGAATCACAGAATCATCTAGGTTGGAAGAGACCTCCAATGTCAATAATAAAGGTTCTTTCTTTTGTTGCAGAGAAACACAAGATGTATGTCAGGTGAAAGAGGGAAATAAGGGCTGATTAGAACAGAAAACAGAGAAAAAATATAGTTTTATGCCCAAAGTTTAATGGGTTACTGAAGGATAATAGGTAGACTACATCAGCTCTTAAAATGCTTCTGGCAAATATCTCGGGAAGGCTTTTGTCTTGTTTTTCTATTTAATAGAATATTTAGACTATCATAATTAAGTATAGATAGTCAACATATTAAACAGATTAGGATCTGTTGTATATAAAAATCTTCATATACTTATCTAATTATACATTTATTAGTTAGGAGTTATAATACCATCACATAAAGCTTAAATATTCACCTTCTTTTTAATAAATTATTTTACAACTTAAAAAAAATATTATATATATATATATATAAAATCTGTCATACTTCAGCTGTTGAATATGACATTTCGTTAGCCTAAGAAAATCCTATGTCACTGGAATTTGAATCCAGCCATCCTAAAAGTAGAGCAACAAGCTATACCCCTAGAGAAAACAGAAAATACAAGTTCTTGGCCACTGTTTTCTTCCTCTGATTACTATGGACCTGTGTCCCATTTTGTCTGTAGGAGGTTTATCTACCCTTGGCTGCCACATAACCATTCATATCTGTGACACTATTTGAGGGAAAAATGAAAGGATATGATTGAACAGAAAGAAAGGTACATTGAAATGGATCAGTGAAAGGGACAGAAGAGCAAGACAAAAGAGACACAAAATAGAGACTTAAAGTAGCATCTGAGAAGGTAAAAGTGTTATCTTTCTCTCTTTTAGATTGCTCTAAAGGGCGGAAAAAAGGCAGATGCTCTCTGAAATCCAGAATTTGACTGATTTCAGAGCAAAATAAACAAAATGATCAAGGAGTTGCAGGCAGTGAGTCACGAGGAAGACAAAAAATCTGCATTGCTTGGTTAATGCTGACTACCAGGCAATCTGTAAACTTTCTGCATCAATGTAGAAGAGGATCTTTTAATTCATCTATTTAGATCTATTTATATCTATATATATATATTATTTACATCTATTATATATATATTTATATATATATTTACATCTATTATAATTATATATAATTATATATATATATATTTAATATATATATTAATATATATATATTATATATTATATATATACATATATATATATATATATATATATATATAATATATAATTATATATATATTTACATCTATTTAGCCTTTATATCTATTTTAGATATAAAGGGCATACTATGAAAAGGAACTTCCTTTGGGATAAGTTGCAAAAACAAGCATTTAACTGAAACTCTCACCTCAACAACCAACAGAGCACAGAAGAGACAGATATTTCAGAAGAATGCAGTGTTATACCACAAGCTTTCTGTCTTTATGGGACATAAAGAAGGTCTCCTTAATGCAGAGCACAGGTGGACTGTGAAAAAATCTAGGGAAGTGACGAAAGCTCCGAGACTGGCTAGCAAATGTATACAAAAGCAGAGATTCCCGTGCTGGTAGGAATGAATCAGAAGACACAAAGCCATATCCTCAGGTAGTGGATGTCATTCAAATGATTTTTGTGCAACTAGACCAGGTGATGATTACACTCCCTTTTTTTTTTTTTTTTTTTAATTAAAAAAATAAAAAATAAAATAATACAGATGCTGTGAAAGAGATTTCAGGCCAAAGTAGCATGATCATTTGATTGTTTGAAGAGAACATGTCATCCATACTGCTATAGCTCTTATATGTGTGTTTGTTTATGACAACATATATCCATTTATAAATAACATTTTATAAATAACATGGTCAAAATACTGAGGTAAGGTTTTTGGATTCAGAAGAATCTTTTTGGAATAACTCTCCATCCACAGTTTCTGCTGTAAGAAAAGCTGTTATTATAGCTGGAACAAAGAAAGGACTTGAAAACTGCTTTCAGACAAAAAAAAAAAAAAAAAAAAAAAAAAAAGAAGGACAAAAGAAGAAAAACAGGATTAACATGTGTGAATGTGCTGGTTTCACACTGGTGGCTAGCTAAACTCCACCATACCTCTCTCTCACTCCCCCTCATCAGAGGAACGGAGGGAAAAATATGATAAGAAAAGACTCATGGGTTGAGATAAGGACAGGGAGATCACTCACCAATTGTTGTCACAGAAAAAACAGGCTCAGCACAGGGAGATTAATATAATTTATTGCTTATTGCTAACAGACTAGAGCAGTGAGAAACTAAAAGCAAACTAAACCCACCCTCCCCACCATACATCCTCTTCTACTTCCTCCCTCTGACTGGTGCAGGGAACCAGGGAATGAAGGATATGGTCAGTCCATAACACTTTGTCTCAGCTTCTCCTTCACGGTCACTCTCTTCCCTACAGCATGGGGTTCCTACCATGTGGCATAGTCCTGCCCGAACTGATCCTGCACGAGTTTCCCATATACTGCACCTCTTCAATAACTGCTCCACTATGAGTCTGTACTGAAGGATGCAGTCCTTCAGGAATGGACTGCTCCAGCACAGTTCCCCCAAGGACAACAGCTTCCCCCAGGCCTCCTGCTCCACCATGGGCTCCTCTCCATGGGCTGCAGCTCTGGTCTGGAGTCAGCTCCTGCAGGGGCTCTCGATGGTCAGATCCATCTGCTCCACAGTGGGATCCTCCACAGTCTGTAGCATGCAGCCCCAACGTGATACCCATGCCCAGCTTCACCACCAGACTCTCCAGAGGTTTCAGGGGAACTTCTGCTCTGGTTCCTGGGCCACCTCCTCCCCCTCCTTCTTCACTGACAGTGGTGTCTGTAGGATTGTTTCTGTCTACATTTTCTCACTCTTCAAGCAGCTGTTATTGCACAGCAGGATTTTTCCTTTTCTTGAATATTCTTTTTCAAAGGTGAAACCAGCATTGCACATTGTCTCAGCTTTGGACAGTGGTGGGTCTCTTTTGGAGCTGGCTGGAACTGGCTCTTATCTAATGTGGGACAGTGTCCTGGTTTCAGTTAGCACAGAGTTAATTTTCCTCCTAGTAGCTGGTAGGGTGCTGTGTTTTGGATTAGGATGAGAAGAGTGCTGATAATATGCTGATGTTTTAATTGTTGAAGAGCAGTGCTTACACCAAGCCAAGGACTTTTCAGCTTCTCGCTCTGTCCTGCCAGCGGGCAGGCTAGGGGTGCTGCAAGAGCTGGGAGGGGACAGACTCAGGACAGCTGACCCAAACTGGCCAAAGGGGTATTCCATACCATCTGACGTCATGCTAAACAATATATAGGGGTGGCTAGCCTGGGTGGGGGGGCCGGCTGCTCGGGGATAGGCTGGGCATCGGTCAGTGGGTGGTGAGCAAGTGCATTGTGCATCACTTGTTTCGTACACATTATTAGTACTATTATTATTATTGTTATTGTTATTGTTATTGTTATTATCCTGTCTTAATAAACTGTCTTTATCTCAACTCACAGGCTTCACTTTCCCATTTCTCTCCCCCATCCCAGAGAGGGAGGGGGGGAGGGTGAGCAAACGGCTGTGTGGCGAACTCGGCTGGCAGCGGGGTTAAACCACAACAGAGAGCTTCTAGGCTCTTCTCACAGAGAGCAACCTGGCAGCCTATACTATCAAAACAGTGCCATGTGAATGTAATACAGCAAAAGAGAAGCACTGATTTTCCCTTCTGTTCCCATCATTCTTCTTTCTTCTTTGCCACAGGAACCTAGGATTTTGAGTGATTTGTTAGGTAGGATGCTCAGGCTGCAGGTCTGACAATGAGGTGTTTGGAAAAGCTGTAATTTTGAAAATAAGAATGAAGGATTTTTGTAACTTTAGACTGATGTTGAGAGATGCCTTAAAAGAAGCTTGAAAGGGTCAAACTAATAAACTTGGGAGCTGCTCAAGGGGAAACCAAATTCTGGAGCTGTGAGACACTTTGACAGGTAGTTAGCATAAAACAGGGGAAGTGCCCCATCATAGAGAAACTACAATCACAATCACAAACAAAGCCGAATCTAAATTATTCAAAATTATGGAATAAATATTTGTCCTTGGACACACACAAAAAATGTACCAAGGATAGAATTGGGTCCATAATTCTTAATGAATGTAGATTTACCTACCATTATATGATATAATACTTTAATCTGATTTTAGCTATTCTATTTTGGCTTCTTTGTAAGGACTGTGGAATATTGCTAGGTGCCACATACAATACACGTGTACAAATTGAAATGTAGACTTATGTGGCACATCCCTCCGGTTCTATTGCTGCTTCCAGTGAGAAGAAATCAACACCTCGTGCTCTACTCCCTCTTGTGCAGAAGCTGTAGAACACATTGAGGTTTCCCCTCAGCCTTCTTTTCTGTAAGCTGAACAAACCAAGTGACCTCAATTGCCCCTCCTATGTCTTCCCCTCTAGACCCTTCACCATTTTTGTTGTCTTCCTTTGGACACTAATAGCTTTATATTCTCTTATACTGTGGTGCCCAAAAGTGCACACAGTACTTGAGGTGAGGCAGCACCAGCTCAGAACAGAGCAGGATAATAACTTCCCTCAGCTGGCTAGCAATGTTGTGTCTGATGCACCCCAGGATACAGTTGTCCCTTTCGGCTGCGATGACACAATGCTAGCTCTTATTATACCTGCCATCAACCTGAACCCCCAGATCTCTCCCCATGGGACTGCTCTCCAGCCCCATGTACATTGTCAAGATCTCTCTGCAAGGCCTCTCTACCCTTGACAGGGTCAACAGCTCCTCCTAATTTATATCACCTACAGACTTAGTATGCCTTTGAATAGATGAGTCTTCAGAATGTCTACTTCAGTGGATGTTTAGAAGTTACAAGAGAAGCTGCAAGAAACCGTTATGGAAATTTGCATCACCTCTTTCTTTGAAAGTTGCTCTGTGTCATAAAACATTTTGTTTTCCTATTCTTTTTTATTCACAGATATTCAGTTATTCAGATAACTGAAAAACACAGATATTCACACTTAAGATATAAAATCTTGGTTATAGGTAGTCATCTGTAACACACATATGAACTAAATTTACCTCAATTCGAATTTCTTTTTCAAATGGAAGTTTACCCAAGTCCTGCATGATATACAGAAGAATTCCTTCTTCACCTGGCCTGTTAAAAATGTCGGGTATCTTTGTCTTAAGACATTGGTAATAGCCAGTACAGTTGGCTGAATCAAGACTCCAGCCTTGTTATTTCTAACAATAAAATAAAATAAAAAAATAAAAAATATATATATAAAAAAAAAAATCACTTTCATGAAGAAATGTTATATCTCTCTGAAAACTTGACAATAGATAATACTGACTCTTTTCCTTCCCACCCACCTCTCTGCAACAATATATTAATTATATTACTGCTAGAGCAGGATGAACAATGCACATTTTTGATTCATACAAGGAGGCTTGTTAATTGAGCCCTTCAGGTTTTTTAGCAGGTTTTTTTAGCATGAACTGGGACTTAGTTTCCTCCTGTATTCTCTCTAAGACTTTTGAATGTCACTTGTTTTCTTATCCTCATCCCTGAAGTTTTTGGTACATTTCAAAACTTTATTTGGTTTTTGGAAACTTATCATGAAGCAGTATAAAACAAAGTCACAGTTGAGAGGCTTTGAGAAAGATAAATCTAGAGTTTATTTCTAATTCACCAATATTTTTGAAGTCTGCATATTAGTTTGAAGTTGTTTGCAAAACCTTTAGAGTGGTCATGGCATGCTTAGACGAAATGTCCATCTATCCCAGAGTTCAGTCCAATAGCAGTTACCCTGGTGAGAGTAGGAGAACCAGATCTGTACATAATAACACCTACCTGGTATATCTTCTGTATTTCAGCAACCTGCAGATCAAGGTTTCTCTGAGACAGAGGTGGTGTCTTTAATTTTGTAAGGTTGAGATTGTGACTTGGGTTCTCATTGCCCATCATCCAGTGCAAAGTGGAAATAAAATGCTGTCATTCTGATCAGGCTGCAGTTTACACCCATTTTCTACTGATGCAATCGACAATATTGGAGGTAAGGAAATGGCAAAAGAGGCACTCAGCCTCAATACACTGCTCCCTTTGATTACATATCTGATGAACATTTCCTACAGGCAGTTTTGTGTTAAAAATTTTGGAAAGGGGAGGGGATTTATAGCAGAGAGGTTGAATTTATTATTATTATTATTATTATTATTATTATTATTATTATTAGTTATTTTACCTTTCAGTGCAAAGTGCAGCGTAAGATCTTTGCAAAACTCTAGCAAGAATTTTCTGCATGCAAGGAAGAGACAATATTTGTAATGCTTCTGTTTATCTGTGTATCTCCCAGCAGACCTCTTTGTAAGTCTGCCTCTGTGCACATTGCTTTGTGCATATCAGTCCATTTTTCTTCCTGCTGCCTCTCTCCCTCTTTTGTTATGTATGTGCTGTCTCCTTCCCAAATCCCTTATGCTTATTTTCCAGACGCATTTATTTATGTTCCCTCACTAATTGAAAATCTCATATTTGAAGTTGTTATTCTGATTGATGTCTATCATTTTGATCAAGCAGTTGCTCACAGATGCTTTGTTAGAACAATTTTGCTTGTTAGTTTATCACCATCCATCTCCCTTCTGACCTTCTGTGATCTTTGGTAACAAAACCATTAAATATCTCCCTCAAACAGAGAGACATTTGGCCGTCCTCTCATGTGCACATGGCTGTGCACATAGACCTGTACATTTAATTGTGTGGGTAGGTTCCATCCCAGGCTGTAATGGAGATTTCTTCCTAGACTTTGGAACAGCGATAATTGTAGCAATCACAGAATCACAGAATCGTCTAGGTTGGAAGAGACCTCCAAGATCATCTAGTCCAACCTCTGTCCTAACACTAACAAGACCTCCACTAAACCATATCACTAAGGACTACATCTAAATGTCTTTTAAAGACTTCCAGGGATGGCGACGCAACCACTTCCCTGGGCAGTCCATTCCAATGCCTAACAGCCCTTTCAGTAAAGAAGTTCTTCCTAATATCCAACTTAAACCTCCCCTGGTGCAACTTTAGCCCATTCCCCCTCATCCTGTCACCAGGCACGTGGGAGAATAGACCAACCCCCACCTCTCTACAGCCTCCTTTAAGGTACCTATAGAGAGCAATGAGGTCTCCCCTAAGCCTCCTCTTCTCCAGGCTGAACAACACCAGCTCCCTCAGTCGCTCCTCGTAAGACTTGTTCTCCAGACCCCACACCAGCTTCATTGCCCTTCTCTGGACTCTCTCGAGCACCTCCATGTCCTTCTTGTAGCAAGGGGCCCAAAACTGAACACAGTACTTGAGGTGCAGCCTCACCAGAGCTGAGTACAGGGGGACAATCACCTCCCTAGACCTGCTGGCCACGCTGCTTCTTATACAAGCCAGTATGCTGTTGGCCTTCTTGGCCACCTGAGCACACTGCTGGCTCATATTCAGCAATGTATTGTTCTTCCTTATAGTTACATACTCTGAACACTTAAAAAGTAAGAAAGAGATTGCATATTCTACCAGGTTTTTGTTTAGTAGTTGGCAGTCCAACTACTCAATCCACCACAACCTCTGTACATGTTCTGAGAAAAAAAAAAATAATAATAATAAAAATAACCAAAATTAAAAACAGTGTTTAGGATTAGGTCTATCAAGATGTCAGATTCTAATTTTTAAAGCTCAGATTTTCAAAGCTGCTTCTGTGCAAACTCATGAGTATTTCTGACAGTGAGGTTCCCTTGGTATCTAAAGTTCTGCTCTAAGCATGCCAAGAACTCCAGCCTTGACAAAGTGAGATATCTATTTTATGCCTAAATCCTCCCGAGATTCACAAAACATTCATGTCTCTACCTGTATTGTGTGAAGGACTTGCTCCTAGAGTTATACACTGATATATATTACATATTTATTGGAGTAGGGACCAGAACCCATATGTTCTTCTCCCACATGGCTACCCAACCCAACAGACAAAGGAATCTTGCTTATTCATTCTTTCTGGCTGGCTTGATGAATATTTCATTTTATCTTGCAAAGTGGAATAACTTCAAGAAAAATACGGAGAGAATACTTACCCAAGAAAAAACAGTAATCCAGTCGTTAGAACGACCTCCTGGGAAAGAGGAAATGTGAATCCAAGCCCCTGAGCCAGAGAAGAGGTGGAATCACCCTTCTCCTCCCACTGTCATTTTGCAGAATAAAGCAGTGCTTCCTACCACATATTATGTGGAGGTCAGTCTTACGGTTATGTTTCAAACACCCTTTCATCAGAAATTATGTGTTTCAGTTGTAGGGGAACTCTCCCACCTACGGCTGTTGCGGATCTGCATTTGCAAGGTTACTTAGCTCACAGGCACAATGGAAGAGTAAAAAGAAGCAGTGAGACTTGAAAATGCAGAATAAGGGTAAGGAAAATAACAAAAAATAACAACAACAACAACAAAAGAATTCAAAGAATTCCATGGAAAAAGTGAAGAAATTAAAAATGAAAGATCCTCCTGGGAATACTGTTCAGAATACTTCTTCACTGGTTTATGACAGTTAGTTGAATGCTAATTAAGACACCAGATGTAATGTACTTGTAGTAAAAATTTTAAGGATCTTAGTTTAATTATCTACTACAAGCATAGAAACATACATTTTAGCTGTTGTTGGTTTGGTTTTGCTTTTTTCTTTAACTTATTCAACAAAAGAAAAACCTTCTTGAAGTGACAGGAGAGAAATACTCTCTTTGCTTTGTTTGTTTTGCAAAATGGCATCTGTAAGTTTAAATTATCTTTCCTCATATTTTGTTTAAAATCTAGAACCAAATTTTCCTTGAAATATTCCCAAGTCAATGCAACACAAGTTTCTGACAAGGAGTTAGTACTTTTCCTGACTCAGATTCTGTCCATCTCTTTCAGAAATAATCATGGTTTCTTGTTGAATATTAAAAATCCATGAGGCTTTAGTCTGTCTCTCCCTTTTGTAGCTGTATTTCCAAATAAAGTGACGAAAGGAAGGAAGGAAGGAAGGAAGGAAGGAAGGAAGGAAGGAAGGATGGAAGGAAGGAGGAAAGAGAGAAAGAGAGAGAGAGAGAAAGAGAGAGAAAGAGAGAAAGAAAGAGAGAAAGAGAGAAAGAGAGAAAGAGAAAGAGAAAGAAAGAAAGAAAGAAAGAAAGAAAGAAAGAAAGAAAGAAAGAAAGAAAGAAAGAAAGGAGAAAGAGAAAGAAAGAAAAAAAGAAAGAAAGAAAGAAAGAAAGAAAGAAAGAAAGAAAGAAAGAAAGATAAAATTGTTATGTACTTAAGCTATGTGCATGTTATATGCTCCACAATTTTGTCTACAGCAGTAATACTTCTTTTCATCTAACTATCTGCCATTCTGTGCATTACACACACCTCTAGCCAGATTTGTAGATATACCTATTTATATTATGAACAATTTTTGCCAGGTTCTTGTCACAAATATTGTCCTGTATGTAATTCTGCTGCACATTCAACATATCTCATGTGAATAAACTGTTCCTGTGTCACCATAATTAAATCCTATTTTTCTCTTTTTAACTCTCCTTTGGCAAGTATCTTATAATTTTCCACCTTCCAATGAGGTATTTTAGTTCATTCAAGAAATTCACATATACATACATATATAAATATTCATCCATTTCTGTTATTTATCTCTTATTTCCACCTAATAACTCCTTCTCAGTAGGAGGGTATTCCTCATTCTGGTTTGGAATTTGATCCAGGATCCAGTAAATCCAATGTATATAAATATTGAGGGAAGAGCAACATCTCTTTTCTCAAACAGTGACTCACAAGGTCAAAGCCTTCTGTTGCAGAACCAGTGTATCACAGTAGTGTGTGCACATTGGCTCTCTGGGTTCAGTCCAAAAAACTTGGCTCTTAAGCTCATGCTGGCTCATGCTCACTTATCTTGATTTGTCTTAAGTCATGTTTTTACTTTCAGAAATTTTTCTGTTACAAAGAAAAAAGAAAAAAAGAAAAGATGGGACAGGCAGGCCTTAGAGAGGCAAAAAATATCTTTGTCATTTAGGGCACTACTTTTTTTTTTTTTCTCTCAAGATTCAGTGTAAGGTGTATTTCGAGATGATGTAGAGCCCCAGGGCTACTTGTCTTGGAATAGAATTTGGTGTTGTATCCCAGAATGGGCTCTCTGATTTCATATGAGATATTTTTTACAGTTGCTTACTCCTATGAGGCATCTATAGTATGTGAAGGTGAGGTTATCCTTGAGATCATCTTTGATGATAGTAACCTCAATATCAGATATCCATCTAGTGTTCCCAGTAAAAGAAGTCATTTTTTTTGTCCTAAAAACCTTACAACCTGAAATTCTATGTTGGATTTACCCCTTTTTTGAGCAGTATTTGCAATAAACTACACTTGCCTTCAGAAAATGAGGGTCTGACAGAAAATAGAGCAGACATACAGTGACAGACAGATAATTCTACTAGGAAAATAAATCTATAGTATTTCTATACTACAACATTTTATTTCTAGTTGTGACATGATTTATCCTCCCCAAACTTATGATTAAATGAGAAATAAATAATATGCTATACATAAATAAGTATAAAATTAAAAAGTATTGATATTTGCAGTTGTTTTTATTAACTGGAAACCAACCTTTTTGAATGATTAACTTTAAATCTCCTCTTTTTTTCTTTTTTTTCTTTTTTTCTTTCTTTTTTTTTTTTTTCATGGTACTTATAGACAGCTTTTAAGCCAGTCAAGGGAAAGTATATTATTTCCATCCCCCTTTTAAATACTCTATAAAGAACTCTATCATTCATAATAGCTTTGTTTACTGCATAGTACTGCATGTTCTAATTATCACCTCTGCCTCACTAACCATACGGTTTATATTCTCACACTCATCAGTTATTTTTATGCCCGCTGCAGAAGTGGATAGAACATTAATAAGAATAATTTTTTCAGGATAACATTTTGGGTAAAATTACAAGAAATAATGCACTAACACTGAAATTTAGCTTTTTTAGAAGCTGTTATGATGTCAGCATTCTTTCCTCGTTCCCTCCCTCCCTCCCTCCCTCCCTTCCTTCCTTCCTTCTTTCCTTCCTTCCTTCCTTCCTTCCTTCCTTCCTTCCTTCCTTCCTTCCTTCCTTCCTTCCTTCCAATCATAGAATTATAGAATCATAGAATATCCCGAATTGGAAGGGACCCACAAGAATCATCGAGTCCAACTCCTGGAACCACACAGGTCCACCCAAAATTTTAGACCATGTGACTAAGTGCATAGTCCAAATGCTTCTTAAATTAAGACAGGCTTGGTACAGTGACTACTTCACTGGGGAGCCTGTTCCAGTGTGCGACCACCCTCTCAGTGAAGAACCTCTTCCTGATGTCCAGCCTAAACCTCCCCTGCCTCAGCTTGACACCACGCCCACAGGTCCTATCTCTGGTGATTAAGGAGAATAGGTCGGCGCCTGCCCCTCCACTCCCCCTCGTGAGGAAGTTGTAGACTGCAATGAGGTCTCCCCTCAGCCTCCTCTTCTCCAGGCTTAACAGGCCAAGTAACCTCAGCCTCTCCTCATACGTCTTCCCCTCTAGGCCCTTCACCATCTTCGTCACCCTCCTCTGGACACACTCCAGCAGTTTTACATCCTTTTTGTACTGTGGTGCCCAGAACTGCACACAGTACTCGAGGTGAGGCCGTACCAGCGCAGAGTAGAGCGGGACAATCACTTCCCTCGACCGACTAGCGACGCCGTGCTTGATGTATCCCAGGATACGGTTGGCCCTCCTGGCTGCCAGGGCGCACTGCTGGCTCATATTCAACTTGCTGTCAAACACAACCTCCAGATCCCTCTCTGCAGGGCTGCTCTCCAGCATCTCGTCACCCAGTCTGTACGTATAGCCAGGGTTGCCCCATCCCAGGTGCAGGACCCGGCACTTGCTTTTGTTAAACTTCATGCGGTTGGTGATCGCTCAGCTCTCCAATCTGTCCAGATTTCTCTGCAAGGCCTTTCCACCCTCAACAGAGTCCACAACTCCTCCAAGTCTGGTGTCGTCGGCAAATTTGCTCAAAACACCTTCCAGTCCTACATCCAAATCGTGTATAAAAACATTGAAGAGGACTGGCCCTAAAATGGAGCCTTGGGAGACCCCACTAGTGACCATCCACCAGCCTGATGTGGCCCCATTTACCACAACTCTTTGAGCCCTGCCCGTCAGCCAATTGCTCACCCATCGTATGATGTTTTTGTTTAGTTGTATGCTGGACATTTTGTCCAGTAGGATCCTATCGGAAACTGTGTCAAAATCTTTACTGAAGTCCAAAAAGATCACATCAACTGGTTTCCTTTGATAGACTAGATGGGTGATCATATCATAAAAGGAAATCAAATTTGTTAGGCAGGACCTACCCCTCATGAACCCATGTTGGCTGAGACCAATGACTTGAGGTGACCCCAGGTGCGCCTCAATAACTTCAAGGATCATCTTCTCCATAATTTCACCAGGCACTGACATGAGACTGACAGGCCTGTAATTTCTAGGGTCTTCTCTCTTGCCCATCTTGAAAATTGGCACAACATTTGCCAGCTTCCAGTCCAATGGGACATCTCCAGATTCCCAAGACCATTGAAAAATAATTGAGAGAGGTCCCGCGATGATGTCAGCCAGCTCTCTAAGCACCCTGGGATGAATCCCATCCAGACCCATGGACTTGTATGGATCCAGGTGGAGCAGCAAATCCCGCACACGGTCAGGGTCAGTTGGGAGTTTATCGTTCCCACCGTCATGGTCTTGCAGCTCAGGGCACCCTGGGTCCCGAAGCCCATCATCAGCGTTGAAGACGGAGGCAAAGAAGGCATTAAACGTCGCTGCTTTGTCTATGTCCTTGTCTGTGAGGTGACCTTCCCCAACACATCCTTCCTTCCTTCCTTCCTTCCTTCCTTCCTTCCTTCCTTCCTTCCTTTCTTCCTTTCTTCCTTTCTTTCCCTTCTTTCCTTTCTTTCCTTTCTTTCCTTTCTTCCTTTCTTCTTTCGTTCATCTCTTTCTTCCAGTCCATTCTTCTTTCCACTTTAATTATAATAAAATATCCTGAATTGTAAAGAACCCACAAGGAGTATCAGGTCCAGCCTATGGTTCCTCGCCGGACCACTAAAAATCAAACCGTATATCTGATAATGTTGTCATCTTGTCAACAATGTCTTCTTGAACTCCAGCAGGCTTGGTGCCGTGACCACTTCCCTGGGGAGCCTCTTATAGTGTCCAATCACCCTTTAAGGAAGAACTTTCTCCTAATATCCAATCCAACCTTCCCCTGACGCAGCTTCATGCTCTTCCCTCAGACCCTACCACTGGTCACCAGAGAGTGGAAATCAGCACCTCTTCAGCACCTCTTCAGCACTGTTACTTTCAGTGTAGGGTATTCTTTACCTTCACTAGAGGACAGTAATGGACCTGTTACATTTGTCAGTGTTCAGATGTGCAAAGGTTGCCCAGGGCAAAGGTATTTAGTAACCAGGCTCCAAAACGAGTGGAAGATGAAGGTAAGTATTAATGACAAATTGGAAAATTAATCCAATTTTGACTTTTGTGTTAGCACCCATACAGACATTACATTTCACTTAGGAAATCTAATGAACAAAGTTTATTCACTCATCTGTAAAATTCTTGTTATAGCTGAATGGCTGCACAATTAGCCCATCTGCTTTATCCAGTGGTCATACTTATCTAGTCTTCCTAGAAAGAGCTGCAAATGTTTAGTCCATGCTTAACATCTAGGAAGAACCTTCTTGTTTGATTATTACTACCAGAAGAGAACAAATAAACTGTTAATATCAGGTGTCTCCCTCTCTCTATATATGTATATAGCACACACACACATGCATCCATAGTATTTGCATTACACACTGCCCATCCAACATGGGATGCCTTTTTATATTTCCTGGTGAGAAACACTTTGTAAGAGTACGTAGAAGGAGAGAGTCTGCTCCTTTAAGGGTATCTGGTCAAGGTTCTTTTCTGATGCAACAAGGAATAATAAGAGAGGCAGTGGTCAGAACTAAACAGGTGTACAAATTAATAAGGAGAGACGCAAAATGTGGAAATGTTGATTCACAGAATCACAGAATGCTTAAGCTTAGAAGGTACTTCTGGAGGTAATCTGGTCCAGCACACCTGCTTAAGAAGGGACACCTGGAGCAGGTTGCTCAGGACCATGTCCAGGTGGCTTTTGAAGGCCCGCCCAAGGAGGAGAGTGCTAAACTTGTCTGGGTAACCTGTTCCAGTGATCTGTCACCTGCTCAGTAAAGAAGTGCTTCCTGATGTTTAGACAGAACCTCCTGTGTTCCAGTTTGTGCTCATTGCCTCTCGTCCTGTCATTGGGCACCACTGGAAGGAGCCTGGCTCTGTCCTTTTTGCACCTTCCCTTCAGTTACGTATCAACATTGATAAGATCCCCCTGAAGACTCCTCTTCTCCAGGCTGAACAATCCCAGCTCTCTCAGTATCTCCTCACAGAAAGGTGCACCAGTCCTTTGATCATCTTGACGGCTCTCCACTGGACTCTTTCCAGGATGTCTATGTCTCTGTATTACTGAGTGGCTCAGAACAGGACACAGTACTCCAGATGCAAGGTTCAAGCAAGGTTGTCTGATTGAGGATTTCTGGATCAGGACAATCAGAAAAAAAAAAAAAAAAAAAAAAAAAAAAAAAAAAAAAAAAAGGAAGCAAAATGCTGAGACACAGACCTGACAAAAACAAAACAAAATGGTGACAATAACAAGAAACAAGCCTTTAAGTCACACTAGTTGACAGGCTACCAAACTAGAGGCCTACTTCCAGGAAGATCAGCCTGGACTTTGCAGCTGATAAGATCAGAGGGCCCAGACTGGGAGGGTGCAGGAAATGCAGCCATGGGGGTGTGCAGGGGAATGGCAGCAGGAGGATCAAAGGGGAGTCAGTAGAAAGGGTAGAAAAGGGGAGGTCATGTATAAAATGGAGTGGTCAGTACACTTGTCTAGTCAAGCTCTGCACGTGGTCACAGCAGTATGAACTGACTTCATATATATTATTTTCTCATTAAATCTTTTCTCAACTCTCTTTCTGCATACTCACACTCTCCTGTGTGTACGTGTGCTGAAGAACTAGGTGTCAGCTCCCGGTGGACCTGTGTGTGTGCAAGTGAATTTAGTGCCAGCTGCTGGAGTCATATCATGGGTGTAGGCCCAGGCTGTGGTGCCAGAGGCTGGGCAGGAGCTGGGCTGGGCCTGAGCAGTGGCTGCGGTCTGCACCTTGCTTCACAGACATATCATCAACAAGAATTAATTCAGTGCCTTTTGTCAGTTATGCTTGTTAGTGTACCTGCCTGACATCTTTGAATAAGAAAGATCACCAGATTCAGGAAAAAAAAAAAAAAAAAAGGAAAAAAAAAAAAGGAAAAAAAAAAAAAAGGAGATAAACAGGACAAGACTGATTCCAGTTCTGTATGGTTTTATTCATTTATATTTTATCAGAAATGCAAAAGACTAAAAACTAACTAACTAACTAACTAAATAAATAAATAAAATAAAATAAATAAATAAAGATAAAATAGTTTTAAAAAATTCTTATTTATAATAAAAACAATAATCCCCAAGTTAGCAGACTTGAAGTAATTTTAAGTAACTGTCCTGATTTGCAGAAGGGAGACCAATGAATTTCATATGCTTCATCACTTCCTACTTTAAAACCATTTCAAGAAAGCTTAAATTTTGCTAAAATTTTGAAGTCTTTATATTTTGGAGAAAATGGTATTCTGGATAAATTGACCTAAGGCTAATTATTTCCATGGTTTAAATGAATGAAAAACTATTTTGTTTTAGTTTAAGACTAAGCTTGTTTACATTCAACTTCCAGTTATAAGAATTTTGATGAAGTTTATAGTCTTTATTAAAGGAATATCTGCCGTTAGGATCTTTTTCATGGGTCACTTAATGAGACATGCTCAAATAACTTCCTGTTTCTCCTCTTAAAGTTAATAACGTAATTATTAAATCATTACTAGGAACTCGTTTATAGTCCTTATCCATAGGTATTTTTTATTATTATTGTTATTGTTCTTGTTGTTATTATTTTTTTTTCTAATCAGTTTTATAGAACCAAGAACACAGCAATGAAACCAGTAGTACTGCTTCCCTGTGTCTTCTAAAGTGCCCCAGAACTAAGACACTTGCCTTTTAATTTCAGTACTCACAACTGTTATTTGTTTTAAAACACACTCCCATTGATGAACTGGTGTGTGTATGTGCAGGTTTTTGTTGTTTCCTCTGAGGGAAGAAAACTTATTTATGCATGCAAAGCCACCCATGTAGAAAAGCACAAGTACTTTCCAGAATGATCTAGCTGGATGTATGGCAGTTGTACTCCAAGACCCTACAGATATATTGTGGTAGCATGACACCCACATTAGCAAGACTTGTATTTAGGGGCATGTCAGATAGCTTTAGGAACAGACAGAAGAGTTTGTTGTTTTCTGTTTGACTTTTCTTTATTGAAATGGGGATGTGATTTTTGAAGAGTTGCAATCTATTCTCCAAATGAGAATAAATTTTAGGTAAAGAGCCATTCCGTGATTCTCGGGGGCACTAATTTTCGTGGGCCAATAGTAGGAATGCATTGGTGAAAAAGGACAGAATGACAAAAATAAAAAAAAAATAATTAAAATAATAATAATAATAATAATAAAAAGATAGCCTTTGATATTAACATCTTCCTGTCATCAACTCTGAAAAATGACTGGCCATCAACAATATACTGAATTGAGCTTGAAATAAAAGTATCACTACAAATTCCCTATTCTATCTGAACAAAAGAAGAATAGTATTTTTATCATTGAATTTTACATATAAAATCTACTCATTGGCTTGAGCAAAATTGATGAAATAGCTAAGCAAAAAATGTCCAAAGCCACAACTGAAATCATAATGATGTGAAAATGAACAGATAAACGCAGCTATATTTAAATTATATTTATTTAGTTTATAAAAATCTGCAGAACATCCTTCTGATCACTCTGTCCATATGCAAAACCAGTCATATAAAAAGAGTTTTATTTTCTTCTGGAGAAAAGAAATCAGTTGTCGAGGACTTTTTTCTTCCTAACTAGCTGTCAGCTGTTACTGTCAGCAGTGATTAAACATAAGCAGGAGTTGTGATTCATCAACGGCAGATAGAATCATCACAGATGTAAAGTGTTCTTTGTTCCAAGGTCAGATCTCGTATGAAGGTGGGAAAACTTTATGCACTGATCCCTACGTCTGGTTTATTTATGGTAATTCATTTACAGCCATATCATTACAGAACAAGGATAAAATTTATATGCAATTGGAGAAATATGTTCACAAAACATGGGGAGGATAAAGTGCATGTGCATATGTACGTGTAGTGTGTGCATACGAGTAACATGATATGCTGAATTTATGATGATGCATATGCATTCTGATGTGCGTATTCATGTTTATTATCTATATACAACCTGATGTATTTAGAGATCTGAGAACAGCTTAAAAGAGTTATAACATCCCTCCCCTAGACATTGTTTTAGTATGTTTCTTCACCAGTAAATTCCTCAAGTGTCACCTACCAAATCTTTGTACAGTATCTAAAACAAGAGGGCTCTTATCAGGATCATCAACTCTGGACAATTTTAATACCTACTGAATTATAATAATTACAGATGGCTAAAACAAAGTATAAAGAGATTAAGTGATTTGTTGGACTATGCACAGCAAGAAAATAACTAAGTGGGGAATATGCCCCAGGATTCTGTGTTCCTAATCCTGTCTCAGCTGGCAAATTTATCACTCCAGAGAAGCTGAGAAGAGGATTTGATCTTCATGTCTCAAGATCTCATCTGTCCACCACAATCTCTAACAAGCAAAGACCAGCTGAAGTAGCAAGATTTATTTTCCCATAATTAATGCATTTAGATTTTTCTCTGTATATACCTAGAGAATTCCAAACTCTATTTAGATAAGTAGAAAAGGTATGGGAAGTAGTTAAATAGATAAAAAATGATCCATTAATGAAGATGAGAGATGGTTTAGAAGGTCTGAGACCTTCAAGACTTTTTGAAAACTAAATAGAAATAATGAACAAACAAGTCCTATGAATTCTGTTTTGGTTTATGTTTTTCAACCTCAAACTCATGGCCTGTTAATTTCCAAATTCAGACAGATTTATGCTTCTCTGTTATATACTCTTTGTAACTGTTTCTATCAATTAGAGCTTTTTCCAAACAAAAAAAAAAAAGGAGGAATGGTTGTTTTTCATTTGAATTCCTGTATTTAAATGATTCATGGGCTTTTAGGGCTAGAAATAAACATTATAATTATGAAATCTAACCTCCTTCCTCATATTCTATGATTATATATATATGAGAAATTTCTTCAGCTATTGTTGCAGAAATTATTCCTGACTCTCTAGTAAACCAGAAACAAGGTGATCAGTTTGAGGCCAACTACAGTTCAACATCATTATCTTTCTTAAAATAATGAAGAGGAAGAGGAAGAGGAAGAGGAAGAGGAAGAGGAAGAGGAAGAGGAAGAGGAAGAGGAAGAGGAAGAGGAAGAGGAAGAGGAAGAGGAAGAGGAAGAGGAATAAATTCCTTCAACTCGCACTTACAGACATTATTATATGGGGAATATTCAGTGATTTTGACTATTCTGTCAAATATTCTGTCTTAACAGCAGGCAGTGAAAAAGCAAAGAGAACAAGACAGGCAACCATTGTTTTCCTCTTCCAAAGAGCCAAAGTTTGCTCATCCGATGATGATCATTCATCAGGTAGTTAGATACAGAAGTTTGCAACAGGGAGGATCATTTCATGCATAATTCATGTCAAGAAAAAAGGCCTATATCTTCAGAGAATATTATGTTCATCAAATAACTTGATAATCTTTAACCAAGAGTCGGGGGGCAGGGGGGGGAGGGGGGGGGTGAATATAAATGACCATCATTTTTTTTTTTTTTTTTTCAAAAAAACACTAAAGTCAGAAAATTGCTGGCAGAGGCACAAAATAATTGAAATTGAATGATGAGATGTTGGACTGAGACATCATATTACTTTCTGAGATCTCAAAGCCCTTTCCAGGCTTCAAAAATTCACAAGATTCCTTGAAGAAACTAAGTGTGATTGTAAATATTTGGGGGATAATCAAATGGGCAGGGCAGGGCAGGGCACATAAGCAGGGCATCTGTGAATCACTTTAGGTTGCATAGCCAGTTTAAGAACAGCAAAACAGAGAATCCAGAACTTTGGGTCTTCCGTACCTTTACAGTCGTTACAAATGGAATCAAGGGTCAAAAATAATTTCTTCACTAACAGACTTGTGAATAATATTCATCGTAAGGATTAATGAATAATGAAGATTTGCTAATTTGTTTTCATTTTGTTGTAATTCTTTCACAGGACCTCAAGAAAACTGTATTTGTTAGGCAACATCTAAAACATCTAAGTTGCTGTGGTGGGGAAGAAAAAAAAAAAAAAAAAGATATTGAAGCTCTTCCTTTTCCCAGGTCCAGGTGGCCATTGTTTTCTCTGTTATGCCATGGTTTCTCTGTATATTAAGAGTTCCAATTACATGGTCACTCTCTCTTTTTTGTCACTGACTTTCCGAAAAAATCTTTTTCCCGTTCTCAAACTTACTGATTTTCTAACTCCTTACATTAAAATCTGACTCATCTGTTTTATTGTTTATATATTTCTACTCAACTGATTACAGCATCTTCAGATAAATTTGGCTGGACTTTTTCTTAATTGTCATCTATCTCCGGGTGTTTCCACTTGAACAGGAGTCAGTAAAAGGTAGAATAGCCCTTTACAGTCATTCTAGTCTCTGCTTCCAAAACAAAACACTAGGAAGGAGTTCACTCCCACCCCTGAAGTCAATCTACAAGGCAAACAGGATTAATAGGTAGAACAAGTCATCCATAATGTTTCATTAAAGCCATTTGGAAATCAGTAGTGTTTTACATGCTATTGTTCACTCATCATGAGCTTGCTGTGGGCTCATGATCCTGGCAGCCTGTAGAACACACTTCATTCTTCAAAGTTATCATTGCTCTTCTGAGTGTCATTTGACTCCAATGGAGACCAAAAGATATATATCAGATCTTCATCAATATCCCATTGAGAGTTCCCATAGCACTTCAGTCACTTAGGCATGATCTATGCTCTCAACAGTTAAAGATAATGACTTCAGGAATAATCTTTCATAGGTTTTATATTAAATGAGACTAAAGTGCAAGTAGGGTATTAAAGCACCTTGTTACTTGCAGAGTGCTTGGAGTAACCTTAAATATGGAGATGATCACATTTCATGACATTTATTTTTAATTTTTTCCTTTTTTTTTCTTCTTGTGTGTAAAAGTCTGGCATGTATTCACACCTCATTTAGACAGATGCACAGGCATCCATTCCAGGGTGTATGTTCTTATATTTCACAAACTGCACATTGTGTAGTATCAGTACCTCTGTCCTTGAAACATTACATTGAGAATATTGCAACCTACATATTCAGCTGGGTCCCTTTTCTTAAATTCATTTGATGTCTGACATGTATTACAGAGATCTGAGCTTCCCACTCATGCAGGTACACCATTTTTGGCAAGGAAATGCAGAGACCTATATAGCGTCTGCATGGATATCTGTGATCACAAGATTGAGCCTTTCATGTTTCAGTTAGATATACAATTATTCTCTGCTTCTTCTCTTAACAGCAGTGATCTGCACTGGTAAACAATCACTGCACTGCGTGCCACTACTGACTGCATTTTTATCATACCAGGGCAACTTATTTAAAGAAACAATTGCACTGCATAATTGCATATCATAAGGTGTAAAAATGTACATTTATCTACACATACATACAGGTATATCACACAGATGATAAAGACATCCCTGTGATGAATTGTATAGTCAGGTAGCATTTAACTTGTTGATTTTAATATTCAGAATAAGCTTCAAAACAGCTTAAAACTCCTATTTACAGCTTGTTTGTTTGTTTATTTGTTTGTCTGTTTTTAGTGGAACGAAACACTAATTTGGTCTTGCTGCCTACCCTTGCTAAGGTCCAAATCTATGAAATGACCTGCATAGCTGACTGATATAATGTCATGAGCAAAGGAACATTGTCTTTTGTGTTACTTTGCACAATGTTTGTGTTTGATTCATTTTAAACAGAAGTTTCTGTGAAGCTGCATGACTATTTCATATATTAGAAAGTCTCCTGGCAAGTATAAAGGTGATTCAGTCAGAAAAAGGCAATTTACCCTGTGATTTTTCACATGGAGCTTAATAACAAAATGAATATTCCAAGTATAATGGAATATTCAGAGCCGTGCCAACACTGTCAACCTTTGCTGCTCTGCTGCTCGAATTTTCACACACCATGTTTACAATTTCCTCCCTCTGTGCATAGGGAACAACTTCATGAATACCTACAAAGCCATGTCACCACTTCTTTCAAATTCTTCATTCACTGTACACAGCAGTGACTTGTAGAAATATATCTAAAGTGCTTATGCAGCCAGCTGCATGTGCTTGTAAAAAGCATAGCCTCTTCTTTATGTAAGCAACTCATGTCACGTAGAATTATCTCACCTGCTACTTCTCTACCTTCTCTCTTTGCCATCCTCACTTCTTGTCTCTCATTTTACACTTAAGTGATAAGCCCCTTTGGGGAAATACCATCTGCTAAGCTTCAGGTCTGCTGAATGTACAGTGCTGAAGGACCCAGACCTCAAAGCATTGTGTGCAAATAAATAATAATATCACTAACAGCAAACTCTTATGTACTTTGGCTCCTTAAGGCTGATACTCTCGCCAGTTCAGACTTCAGAAAACTACTAATAGGGGCTGACACAACAAATTAACAACAAGGGAAGTTCACGGAAGGGCAATCTAGGCAAAGCGTGCCAAAGATATTAGCATTCATTTTGCAACCTTGTCTCCAGTTTGTGCAAAGTTGATAGTTGGAGGTTACACTTTCATTAAAAATTGACAACATTTAAATGCTAATCAAAACCACTTGTCCTTTCTATCTCTATTTATCTTGGGGCAGGGGGAAGGGAGGATTAAAATAGGGAAGAGGGGGGAGAAAAGAGAAACAAAACATAGAAAGAAAGCTGACTTTGAACTGCAACAAATAGTCTCTCACATCTCTCCCTCCCTCCTTCTGTGAAGGACAGATAAGAGCTATGCAGATTGAGTGTCAGGACCTCAGCAGCAAGGGGGAAAGCTCAGTTTCTGGAGCTCAGGGTGCTCTTTGCAAGAAGAGAAGGTAAAAAACTGCAAGTCTAGGAGGCACTGAAAATGGAAGAGAAGGCAGCAGAATGGGCTTTTCCCTGTCAATATCACTGCAAGATGTATGCCATTTCCCAGAAAAGAAGATGTTAAAGAGAAGGGAAACAAAAGGACACCAGACTGACCAAATACATGTAAAAATAGTATGGAGTTACAGAATGTAACAATTGTAAGAGTGTACAGTTGATTGTAAGTAAACCTCATGCACAGTATAATATTTAAGGTAGTAGCTAATTGGGAAATGCTACCACATTTATCTTGTAGTTGCAACATACTGGGAGGAGAGTGGAAGATGCTCTTGAAAACAAACAAACAAGCAAACAAAAATTCCAAGAAAAAATATATTTTTTTCAGATTATTTTAATTCATAAGAATGTTTATAACTTTTCTTATCAGAAATAAAAATTAATGGAACAACAACAAAAATAATTTTTAAAATATGCTGTAAACCTTTTGAAACTTGATCAACTTGAAAATATTCATTTTACCCAAAAAAAGACATCAAATGAAAAGCATAATAAATTAATAAATGAAATTTAAAAGGTGTTTTTTTTTTTATTATTATTATTATTTTTTTTTTTTTTTTTCCTGAGTTATACTCCAGCTTCCCTGAAGCAGTTGTGTAATAATGAATTACAATAGAACTGGCAGTGATTTGACTGGTACAGTTAATGTAGCAGCTATTATACAATTAAGCTGTAATCTTATGTGTACCCTCAGAGATAAACATGAATTGTTGGTAGATAACAAAGATAAAAATAAAGTGGAATACATATCTATAGCTACACTTGTAACTACACATTTGCTTCCTTTCATTTTTACCCAAATATAAACCCTGTGTTCAAATCTGGCTGTCTGTAGCTAGATTTTCAACTTTCAGTTGGACTCCCTGTTTTGAGCACATAAAATGAAGTGTTTAAAAGCATAACTTTAGGCAACAAGTCAGAACCAAAGAAGTTTATCATCTCATCTGTTGCAAATCATTATTGCTCCTTTAATTTCAAACAGACTTTGCCAGTTTGTATCATATAGAAGCCTAATCCTACATTTTTACTATATTCCTTACTCAAGAACTCAATATATTGATGCAAAATATTTAAATGATGATAAACCAAGCTAATTTAAATTAATCTGAACAACTTGATTCTTTAGTATCTATTTTTCACATTCAGAATATCCTTCTTTTTTAATCTGTCTGTTTCTAAGGATTCAATGGCTTTTTTTTCTTTTTTTTTTTCTTTTTCCCAAACAAAACAAAACAGAACAAAACAAAACAAAACAAAAAATCCAACAATAACAACAACAAAATCCATGTAAAACATTGCCATCTTAGCCAAATTCCTTTATAATCAGCCTCCTATAAATTCCCCTTGTACAGTTCCATTCAAATATTCTTTATATCCTGTGCTGCAATATGTAAGATGTTTCTAGATGTTGTTAAATGCTATATTTCATAACCCAGAAGTGGCAGGTTTTCAACTAAAAGTTTATAAAGTATTTCAACGTTTCTGTAGTCTGCTATATGAAATAAAAGATATTATTATGAAATCCTATTCAGCCATGGAATTAGGATCCCAAAACGTGGACTGAAATAAATATGCCCTTTGGAGGGGATGAAGAAGAGGAAAAATAATAATAATAATAATAATAATATTTCAAGCATTTTTTATTTTAAATTAAAATACATGGTTTAGATCATATTTCAATTATCAGCTCAACATTACCCTTTAAGCAAATGACTAGAGTTAACGAAAGAGTTACTACTTATTGAATACATTGATTTTCTGCTTGGTGTAAACTCTAAATAGCCGATTAGAAAGCTGTGAATCAGAAGGACTCAGTGTACCTAATATACCCAGCAATAAATTACAAGCTGAAAGCCGTACAAATCTTTGAAGGAGCAATGTATTCTAAACACATGACTATGAAACTTAAATGCATAAATGTTAATGGCAAACCTGCCCTATCTACCAATTTAAGAAATAGTGCACATTTTGGTATGCATATCAAGCTAATGCAGAAAACTATTGAGCTTAAATGTATAAAGATACCTCAGATTTATTTAGAGAAAAAAAATATTACTGTGAAATGAATAGTTAATTGAACAACTTCTAACAGGGGCTCACGGTGTGCTTCTCTTTCATGCTTCCCCGTCTTCATCACAGTGGCTCATCTGGTGTCATTCTCATGCAAGCCAGAAACTTCTGATTTTGAACACTACACTGGTGGGCTAAAATCTTCCCTTGAAAAGATAAATAAAGTAAAATAAAATAAAATAAAATAAAATAAAATAAAATAAAATAAAATAAAATAAAATAAAATAAATCCTTGGAGTAACTGTGAAGCCAATGACATTTTATAACAGCTGAGACTGAACGTATGATTCAAGATTCCTGTAAACAGGTGATTTAGATAAACCGTACAGAACAAAAGGGAAATAGCAGTCCCTTCCTTAAAGATGGGATACTGCTTTGCTAACAAATTGGTGATATGAAGAATTATACTCGAGTCCCTTCTAGACACCTGTCTGTTTGTCACAACCCTATTTTTGTTTTAACTATCTGGCTGCCCATCTACTTTAATTGGTTGTCTATCTGTACCTTTTGGTCCTTCACAATAGCTGTATCTGTCTATCTGCTACATCTGGTTGTATTACAGCTACCTGATCCTTACAAAGGTGTTATCCATCCATCATATGCATGCAGTACTTCTGTGGTGTCAATCAAAGTCAACTTTAGCTTTCAATTTAATGTCTAAATGGATGTCTGTTGATAATTTTTTAATTCCCTGGGACAGGATCCATTTTTTTTTCACTTTGCATATCCACATTACTTATCACTTATTCTGGCCAAGAATCCTGACATGGAGGAGTTGTTCTTTTACTGCAATAAAAAAAAACAAAAAGTCTATTAGTAGGAGCCTTCACAGTAGGCCTCATCTGTTGAGGCCTTCTGGTTATGTGTGTCTCTCTGGTCTCCTTCTGCAGTTTAAATATTAGCAAATAAAAACTAGAGAAACAATTTTAATATAACCTTGATTTTCAACTTTAATAACTTCAGACTTAGAATTAGACTCTGAAGAAACAACATTTAATTTAGATTATTCAAATGCACTTGTAAAATACGGGATTGTTCTCCCCTAATGTTAGACCTCAAATAGTTTGTTTTCTAGTTGTCCATAAATTGTCTTTGTTGAAAAGAGAAGTAGCCACTTCCAGAAGGTGATTCATTAAAGTTACTTTAGGCATCCAGCTTAGGATGAGATGAACTTCCTTCTGGAAATATTTTTCTTTGTTTTACTGCCTATAGGAAGAAGTAAGTTATCTGCTTTAGACTATGCAACTGCATTCTAGATGAGTAACATAAGCAGGGGGATCCCATATTTATTCTCACAAGAGAATAAAAATAAAAAAATGCAGGTAGATAATATTTTAAAAAGTGGTTGGTTCTAGCTGTGAGACTTCAAGAGCTCAAACTTCAAATGCAGGTCCCAATACAACAAATTTAAACCTTTTTTTCCTCTTTTTCTGTCCACTGTGAAATGAAATGTTAGTTGCTAGCTTGAATCCCTCTGGAAGTATCAGTTTAAATCCATCTTATATGTAATATGTGAATGCTTGAAAGGAACAGAAGTGATACAACCAAGACATTTTTTTTTTTCAAGTCCAGCTTTGGCAAACTATTAAGGACAAGGAAGTTTTGAACAGCCAGCTTAATCTGTACTGATATTGTAACAGCTTTTTACTGTGCTTGTACATTTCATGACACAAGGAAGTCCTGGCCTAATGCTGATGCAATATAAGTATTGAAAGTGTAATAAGTTTCATCAGATGAAACTCTCCAACATGTCATGACTTCAGTAAAACACAAGAAAAGAAGCAAGAAGCCAGAATGGGCCCTATAAAGCTCCCTCTTCTCTGCTGAAATCAGCTTCTCCAAAGACAGAGTCTGCCCCACACACCCCTCCCGGAAAAAAAAAAAAAAAAAAATGGAGAGAGAGAAAATAAAAAATAGAAGAAAAAATACAAAATAAAAAATAGCTTAAGAACTGAAGCTCTTTGTAAATTCACATAAGGCAATGATTTACCATGGTTTAATAATATGTGACCAAGATACAAACACAGATAACCACTGAAGACATATTGGCACAGTAGTCACAAAATGGATAATCACTATCGCTTATTCAATAGCAGTGACCAGTAGTTTATTGTATTTTTTTGCTAGACTAATGCTAGACAAAATATTAATTACATTTTTTTTTTTAAAAAGGAAAAAGTTATAATTGCAAATCTGTAATCAATTACCATGTAAGATAGTGATTCATTTTTATTCTGCATATTTAGAAAAAAACTCCACAGCAGAGCAATAGCTGTTTTGTATTGTTTTAAAAGCTATGCAACATGCCTAATAAAAATGCTTTGCAAAAATATATTGCATTAATTCCAAATTTTTGTAATTAAAATATGCTTATTCTAAGAGAAGTGCAATTCATTTGAGCTCTGAATAGTAGGTTACATAATTAATACTGAGAAGTGCTTTCTGGAACACTTATTAGAAGGATGAAATACAAATATCTTGTAGATCAGCTTCTGCCAAGGCTGAAGGAATAAATACAATTTATATAGTCACATTCTGTTTCCTCTGAGGTCACTGAATTGCACTTATTTCCAGTCCAGAAGAACAGGCTTATTATCCTGTCTTAGGATCCATTGCATTTCAACAGTGCCCTCCTGGCATCAAAAGGCCATTACAGTACAGAAACTTCTTGGAAGTTAAATCTGCGTTAGCAAGTAGCATGGTGCAATAGGTGTGTATCTGCAAGGAAATACTGTCTTTGTGGGGGACCCTACTGCCACACCATAAGCATTATGGGCAGTTACATCAGACCAAAACTGATTATATCCTGTGCATTGAGCTGCTGTTATTTAATGTCGGTACAGGTTAATCTTGCATATTCTGGTTCATTTTTATCCTAAAGGAGTTTCATCATTGTGCTCTGATGACTGATCAGTGACACTAACTTAAGCCTGGTAAGTAGGTATGATAAAAAGATTCAATTCAAAAGTGAACTCCTTATTTCAAGTAAGATGCTGACATGGGCATAGCCTGAATTCTTCTTATAAAAGGATCATCAGAGCCATGCTAGGCACTTGTGGAACACCATTTGTTCCACTTGGACTGGCGTACGCTTCGTTGGGTTAAAAATTGGCTGGATGGCTGGGCCCAAAGAGTTGTGGTGAATAGAGTCAAATCCAGTTGGAGGCCAGTTACTAGTGGAGTCCCCCAGGGCTCAGTGCTGGGGCCGATCCTCTTTAATATCTTTCTCGATGACCTGGATGAGGGGATTGAGTGTACCCTCCCTAAGTTTGCAGATGACACCAAGTTAGGTGTGTGTCGATCTGCTTGAGGGAAGGAAGGCTGTGCAGGAGGATCTGGATAGGCTGGACCGATGGGCTGAGGTCAACTGTATGAAGTTCAACAAGGCCAAGTGCCGGGTCCTGCACCTGGGGCGCAACAACCCTAAGCAGCGCTACAAGCTGGGAGATGAGTGGTTGGAAAGCTGCCTGGCCGAGAAGGGCCTGGGAATACTGGTTGATAGTCGGCTGAATATGAGCCAACAGTGTGCTCAGGTGGCCAAGAAGGCCAACAGCATCCTGGCTTGTATAAGAAGCAGTGTGGCCAGCAGGTCTAGGGAGGTGATTGTCCCCCTGTACTCAGCTCTGGTGAGGCTGCACCTCAAGTACTGTGTTCAGTTTTGGGCCCCTTGCTACAAGAAGGACATGGAGGTGCTCGAGAGAGTCCAGAGAAGGGCAATGAAGCTGGTGTGGGGTCTGGAGAACAAGTCTTACGAGGAGCGACTGAGGGAGCTGGTGTTGTTCAGCCTGGAGAAGAGGAGGCTTAGGGGAGACCTCATTGCTCTCTATAGGTACCTTAAAGGAGGCTGTAGAGAGGTGGGGGTTGGTCTATTCTCCCACGTGCCTGGTGGCAGGACGAGGGGGTATGGGCTAAAGTTGTGCCAGGGGAGGTTTAGTTTGGATATTAGGAAGAACTTCTTTACTGAAAGGGTTGTTAGGCATTGGAATGGACTGCCCAGGGAAGTGGTTGCGTCGCCATCCCTGGAGGTCTTTAAAAGACGTTTAGATGTAGTCCTTAGTGATATGGTTTAGTGGAGGTCTTGTTAGTGTTAGGACAGAGGTTGGACTAGATGATCTTGGAGGTCTCTTCCAACCTAGACGATTCTGTGATTCTGTGATTTCCAGCCTGCTCAAGACCTGAATGGTAAGACGGATGGTGGAGGTACAGTAAATAACATCTTTCCTTTATCAGTGCTGGTTGTAATACTTTGCAAACGGAGATACTGGTTCTAAAGGAAGGAGTCCCTCCCTGTGGCAGGGGGGGTTGGAACTAGATGGTCTTTAAGGTCTCTTCCAACTCAAACTATTCTATGATTCTATGAGTCTGTATATGTATTAATAGAACTGCAACAACTAGCAATTACACCAGGTCATTCACTACATATCCTGCCCCAGGGCAGAATTTGTAGCATCCAAAGAATTCCTGAAAGGTCTTTTTCTAACTGATTCTTGCTTATTTTGGTTTCTATGAATCCTGAAGGACATCTCTTACCAAATGCAGTGCTAATATAATCCTCTTTATATAAAGCTGCCTGTATGCATTGAGAAGTGCAGAGTATTTATCAGTGTACTTTCATGTAAGGTGAGCCTGCACACCCTTCACACCAGACATGGTTACATTCATGGTGGTAGGTAGCTTTTAACATGATTTTTGACTTATCCAGATGGAAGATGATATATAAATGTAATCTTCTTTTATTTTGTTCTGGCACAACAGGATATAAAAGGACAAGAGTAGAGTTACATAAAAAATATTCTGAGATGCAACATAATGCAGTAAAGAATGAAATCTTTCTGTGGAATTGTTAAACCATTATACAGAATTTTATAGAAAATTGTATCCCTGCACTATAATATTATATATTGGTTTTGAAAATCCCATAGCAAATTTATCATGCTGTGTTAGATTTTATAAGCTTTTTTCATAAATCCGTGTGTAACACAATCAAGACAGAATACCCTTTGCAGACAGGGGGAAGTGGTGAACAAACAGCATTGCTTACCATGATAGTGGTAATACCATTAATCCTCACCACTGAAATATTGTGAATCTTTGCAAAATTATGAATGGTTCTGTAAAATTATATCAGACAGCTGTCACAGATCAGGATGTCTTTTCTAAGGGAAAAACATATAATTTTGTTCTACTGGTTTCTCAGACTTCCCCCTTGCCTGATAACCTGCCAGCTAGTTTCAACCAAGTCTGATAAAAAGTTTAATATTGCAAAAAAGTGTTAAGGTCTCATTGATTTCATGCAAATATGTGGGTACATGAAGCGACAGATGAAATGTTCAGTTTTCCTACAACCGCACCAAACAGTTTGTGCCACTGACAGACATGGGGAACTAGTTTTCTTTTTCCTTTGTTTTCCTTTTTTTCCTTTTGTGTGTGTATGTGTCTGTGTCTTTGTCTGTGTGTGGTTTCTGAGCTTGTGGAGTGTATTTGCCTCACATTCTCAACCTTTTATCTATATGAAAAAACAAATCTGTGTGAAGGTGAATTTTTCAGGGATTCATATGATTCAACAAGTTTTCAAACAACCAGAAAGAACAAAACTCCAACAACTAATGATAAACCAAAAGTGATCATAACTTTATATGTATTTGACATAAACTTACATAGTGCATTCACAGATTCACAGATTTGAAGACTGGAATCTAGTAAGATCACCTATTTTGAAAGGGTGATATGACACAGAATTTCAGCCTAATATTCAATGCATCATGATCAAAAACTTTCACTGTAAAAATAAATAAATAAAATACAAAACCAGAGATTGAATATTTATTTTACATACAATTTATTGAGAATTTGCCAAAATTGATAAAATTAATTAGGAATTAATCACAAGCATCTTTTACATTTATTTTTTTTCCCAACATAAACATTCAGCCAGCAAATCTTTTAGGTTTAGGATGCTGATACATTACAGCTGATCTCACAACCGGTGGATGAACTTCACTGCTTGCATAAGAGAGTGCAACTCCACTGGAGCGAATTAAACTATGCCTGAGTTACCAAGATCCAGAAACTTCAGAAATCAGAGGACCTGTTATACACAGGCTTCTAACTCAGCATCAGGCTCTATTCAGAATGTGTCAGCCTGTTGCCTTAGTGCCTCTACAAATCAATCTAAGTGACCAAAAATAGACTTTGATGACAGAAAAATAAATAAATAAAAAGTGGACCTTAATAATAGATTCCCTGAAAGTATTTGATTTGAGTTCAACCTTGGCATTAAGTGTGGAACTACACTACACAGGATGATTCTCCTGTACTCTAAATTATTGATTAGTCAGTGAAAATCCTTTCAACTGTTTAGTAAAAGGTTATACACGTGTTGAGATTTAAAACAATTTATTAACACAGCTACTATTGCAGATGCCTGCATCCTTATGCTAAACTCTTATTGAATGAAAAATGCATAAATCTTGAAGGGTATTCAATTATCCAGTAGTTCCCCTTCCATACTGCAGACCAGTATGGGACCTTCTCAGGTTTACAAGGTTTTTAAACTGGGAAAAGATACTACACGTAATCAGGCTGTCTCCCAGCATTCCCCATCTACTTTGAAAGTACCTACTAACAGGTCTGAAATGACAGTACCTTTCTTCTCTGGGGAAGATTAGGTAGAGGTGTGGAAGATTTCTGCTCCTCTCATAAAGAAAATTTGAAGCTGGATGTTTTAAGGAAGGAAGGGATTTTATGACCTTCTTATAGTCTGCAGAATGCCAGAAGCTTTTCAAAGTAATAACAACCTGTTTAAAAGACTGTACAAACTAAACTGAGTTTTTATTGCGTCCAACACAGTCACATTCCCCTTAACTTTCTGTAGTGGCACATAAGAGTTCCAACTGCTTTGCTGCTAAAAAACAAGTCAGCAAGAAATGTTTTGCAAGAAGGAATTTATCTGCTGTATTGAGCTGTCAGGAACCCAATTAAATATGTGTATATTTGTGTGGCAGAGGAGAGCGTAAAAGCAAAGAACCAGGGTTTTAAGCTTACTAAATTAGACATGTTTATGTGTCACTCTCATTCTACTAAAATATACCTTTTTTTTTTAATAACATCACTTTACTTTCAATACGTTTTACTTTTAATTGACAGAGAAATTACTGAGACTACATTTCAAACACACGGGATTCCTTCTGTGGGTCATTGTTAAGCTTTGTTTAAAAAGGAGCTCATGGCCCCACTGGTTCATTTTCTCAGAGCACAGTTGAGGCCCAATTTTCTGTGCTGCTGAGCTCCCCAGACTTCTGGTGGAGTTTATGAGAAGTGAACATAGGCAGCAATAATGAAAACTGAGCTTTTCAAATATCTCCAGTGGGGCTTAGGAAAAAATGTTCAAAACTTATGTCCACTTCTCAGAGACACTTTCAGGATCTGGTCTTCCTGGTACAGGAAGGATTTTAATCCTTTTTTGTTTGTTTGTTTGTTTGTTTGTTTGTTTTTCTTCAAATGATGGTTACATTTAAATGGACGTGTGAATATGTTTTTGGATGATGTTTAGGCTCACAAGAGCTCTCATTTCCCCTGGACATGGTCTGGATTTACTTGCCTGGCATTGGAAACTGCTGGTGCATCTTTGTATTGTCAGGCCCAGTACTAAGCCATGCTATCAGCACATCTGTGCAACATGGCTGCAGAACCATGTTGGTATGTGGCTGTCACTACTAGTTATAAACATCAGGATTGACAGTCGTGCTGAATTTCAGTTTGAGGCTATAAATCAGCTCCTGGAAAAGACTGTGAACATCAATGAACTTTGTTCAGAACATTGTATGCATAAGTGTTAAAAATGTAACCATTGACTGAACTGTAGTTTTGTTATGACAGTCTTTCTATGCCAGATTCCCCTGGAGTCTCAAAGTCATGCTGCAGGTCCCTAGCTCTAATCACAAGCTTAAGAAATTTAGTGAATGTTTTTGAAACAGCTTCTCTGTGTATTGAATGTCACTATTTCACCGCAGAGGTTCCTGATTTATACATAGATGGAATTTATTATTGCTGTTGTTGTTAGAGTGACCTTGTATGAATTTTTGATCCAATAAATTGAAAGCTAGATTGCAAAATGCAACAACAAGTACCCCCTACTGCATAAAAAGTCAAATGTGTTCTTGAAATGTACAATGTGCATAGAATGAGCCTAAAGAATTGACTGGCCCTTTTGTTTGTATTTTTCATCTAGCAGATTCAGTCCAAGAAGAGAATTGCCTCTGGACACTAAAACTGGAATTAAGATGCATTTGACTTAAAAGCTGGAAAAGTCATATATTCATATTATTTCTTTTTGTGGAATAGGTACAATTGTTGCTTATCCAGTTTTCATGGCCAAAATTCTAAACAATGTGGGGAAAAAAAAAAAAAAAAGAAAGTTTGAGATAAAAGCATTAGGAATGACCAATGAGTTAAACATGTCTCATCATGAGACACTCAAGGTACTTGATCTATTCAGCTTATAAATAAGGGTGACATGGTCACAGTTTACAAACGTGTTTCTTATGAATATAAGAAACAGGATTTGAATAAAATAGTTCAGCAGAGGAAATAAAAGTAAGAATGAGTGTCTGTAAGTTGAAGTTAGAAAAATTTGAACTGTAATAAAACTTAGGTTTAACAGGAAATTTAATGAACAATGTGTGGGAATGACATGTCAAGGGTTATGTTGGCATTTTCATCACTAGAAATGTTTAAATCAAGGAGTTACCTCAACACTGGAGGTGGCTGTCAAGAGAGGCCGTAGAACCTCCATCTTCAGAGACAGACAAAACTTGACTGGATATGACCCTGAACAACTTTATCTTACTCTGAAGTTGTCTCTAGCTTGAAAGTTGGTCTTGTTTTGAGTCAGAGGTGTCTTCCATCAGAGGAAATGTCTGATATTTGAAATTTCCTACAAGCTTCAGATTGATCTCTCTGTTCATATGCCAAAGGACTTGTAGGTCAATAGAGGAACTATGACTTTCAAAAACAACTGTTCCTGGGAAGGAAAACACCAAATTCTATTTGTTATGAAATATCTACCCGGGTGGCTTTCAACACAGCAAATATGGAAATAAAAGAAGTACTAATAAATATCAAAAAAAACACTCAGCTTAGTAAATTGGCTCTACATAAGCAAATGACTTTCTAAAACCCCTTTACTATTTGTCCCAAAACACTGGCAAATAACATTACAAAAGGTCTGGGCCTAGTATCCTTGACTAACCTGGCTGATAAGGGAATTAAAGAGCTGTTTGTACCTCTTTGGCTTCCTACTTCTTTAAGGACAGTGACCTCAATTTATCCAAATCTTCATCCTTCCAAATTATCTGAGCTGCATTCTGGGCTGAAAATTTCCCTTTTGCATCTATTGTACCCGAATGATTAAACAGTGAAGGTAAGGATCAATCACATGGAGAGAGATGAGTGCACCTGCTGTGAAGTGGTGGCACTTGTCTCTTAAATATTTGGTTCTGTGATTGGGGTGTCTTGTTCTGAAATTTCCTCCTTTAGGGTAAGGCTTCAGAGAACTGAGGATAAAGAATTACTCTAGAAATATTATTGGCTGGCTGAAGTGTGTAAATGAGCTTTTCCTAGACCTCAAGTACTGAAATTTCAGTCTCTGAGCAGTTCTAGCAGGCAGATCAGCATGGCAAAGTACTTTCTTCCCATACTGTGACTAAACTCTTAATCTGCCTTTTGCCTGTGAACTAGAATGGTAGCATCCAGGCCTGCTTGACAATGTACGCTTTTGAGAAGCAGAGGCAGAATGGAAGTAAGACACTTGAAACGGTCCTGGTTTCTTGCTGACAGCTCAGGTTCACCATGGAGGCCTATTGTCTTAGTGCTATGGAGAAGGTTTTGGAAAGCTTTGTTCTTTATAGACATCTCCAACATAACAACTCTAAAGAAGTGTGATTAACCACTCATGGTTCTTTTGCTAATGACCTGACTGTTGGTTTATGTCATTTAACTGCATTTCAAAGTCTTTGGTGAAAGCCATGTTAGTACTGCAAAGTTCATATACATTTAATGTTTCTACATTAAGAAGATATCTTTTGTTATATTCAGACAAAGAAATATGTTGAGTGAAAACAAAACAAAACGAATCAAAATAAAAAGTTTAATCAAAAATAATTAAGACCCCACAGCATATTTTGAGGTTTATATGTAAAACTTCATTTTCTGTTTGTTCCTGTTATTGCTTTTTGTTTGTTTGTTTGTTTGTTTCTGAAGTGTCCTATTTTTGAATGGGATAGAATTAATTTTCTTCATAGAATGTTATATGGTGTTATGTTTTGGATTTCTGTCAAAAACATTACTGATAACACACTGCTGTTTTAGTTATTGCTGAATAATATTTGCTCAGCATCAAGAAAATTTATTCTTCTCATGCTCCCCCACCAATGAGTAGGTTGAGGGTGCACAGGGAGCTGGGAAGAGCCAAAATCGGGAGAGGTAACTCAAACTGACCAAAGAGCTATTCCATGCCACATGACAATAAAAGCCGGGTGGGGGGAAGGCAGAGGAGGGAACATTCAGTGGTGGCATTTGTATTCCCAAGTAACTGTTAACACGTGGTGGGTCCTGCTTTCCTGGAAATGGCTGAACATCTGCCTGCCAACGAGAAATAGTGAATACATTTCTCATTTTGTTTTGTTTGTACGGTTAGCTTTTGCTTTATCTATTAAACTATCTTTATCTCAGCTCAAGAGTTTTCTCATTTTTCGCTTTTCAATTCTCTCCTGCAGCCCACTGGGGAGGAGTGAGTGAGCAGCTGTGTGGGGTTAAACCACAACATGAAGATACCCTTTGATTCAGGTAAAGATATTGGACTAGTAACACTAATTAATTCAGAGAAATCCTATGGCAGTGTTTTGCAGTGGCAGATCAGAAGGGTCCTTTCTGGAGTTTAGACCTATTAATCTATGAAAGAATCAGATGAGATGCCTGATTTACATTCAGAGACTGTCTTTAACATGCCATTAAAAATGTGTCTGATGTAAATCCACAAAAGCTGGGAGGGGGATTAAAAACATATATAAAGTGCATATTTACGTATACAGAGAGAAAAAGAGAATCTTTGCTTCTCAAACAGAGCTAAAGACTACTGTCTGTAACTGTATCTCTATTTAGAGGGATAAGAATATATATTTGCGAGAAAATTCTGAGGTTTCCATGTTTGAATAAACAACAAAAAATCTTGCATATATTGCTAGGTCTTCTTCTCCCTTCCTTTTTTTTTTTTTTTTTTTTCTTTTCTTCTCTGCTGTTCTCTTATCAGAAGAAAACAGATAGCTTGAACCTGAAACCTTCATTTTAAATCAAGAAGCCTATGTGAAACATTTTGGTTTCTTTGAAACACAGTACTTTGCTCAGAGGGGATCTTGTCGATGTCTATAAGTACCTGAAGAGAGGGTGCACAGAGGATGGAGCCAGGCTCTTTCTCATGGTGTCCAGTGACAGGACAAGAGGTAATGGGCACAAACTGGAACACAGAAGGTTCTGTCTAAGCATCAGGAAGCACTTTACTGTGTGAATGACCATACAGTTAGGTTACCCAGAGAGGTTTCACATTCCCCTCCGTGGAGATTTTCAAAAGCCACCTCGACATGGTCCTGGACTGTATGTTCTGGGTGGTCCTGCTCAAGCAATAGTATTGGACCAGATGACCTCCAGAGGTTCTTTCCAACCTTAATCATTTTGTGATTCTGTGATTCTGTGAGTAGGAGGTCCAGCAGAGCACCTGTCCTTGTTGGCTTCTCTATCACTTGGAAAATATATTTAACATCAATGTTTTCCAGGCATCTCCTGGATTGTTTATACCCTGCTCTGCTGCCCCTCCAACAGATATCAGGGTGGTTGAAGTCCCCTTTAGGACCAGAGTCTGCAACCATAATGCTGCTCCTATCTGTCTGTTGAGAGCCTCATCCTGCTCAGGTGACCTATAGAGGACACTCACTGTAATGTCACCTGTTCCTGTCCTCTCTTTAATCTTAATCCATAAATTCTTGATCAGGTCCTTGCCCATCCCCAGGCATCTGATCTCACACATAAAGGGCATCACCCCTTCCTTGTCTGACCATCCTGTCCTTCCTAAAGAGCCTTTATCCTTCCATTGCAAAACTCTCAGTCAGAGGAGTTATCCCACCATGTCTCCATGATCCCAACAAGATCATAGCCTTGCAACTGCACGTATGTCTCTAAGTCATCTTATTTAATCCCCATGCTGCATGCATTGGTGTACAGGCATATAAGAGAAGCACTACAGCATGTTGGGTTCCTAGAAAGGTTTTAGGCGATTTCTCCATATTTCCTAAGAGCAAAGAAAGCTTTAAGAATTTTTTTTGTATGTGAACTGGATGTTAATAATAGCACCGACACTAATTGAAGTAATTGTGGTAATAGGAATATATTAGTGTTAACATAAATGATCCAAGGCAAATCTCCATTTATTGTGAGTTTATGGCATTAAACAACTAACCAAAAAGATACCGAACAGACTGAAGTAATTTAGGCAAGATTCTTTGACACTTTTTCTACCCACTTACACTACATCAAACTCAAATAAGGTCACAGAATCACAGAATTGTAGGGGTTGGAAGGGACCTTGAAAGGTCATCGGGTCCAACCCCACTGCCAAAGCAGGTTCTTTAAAGCAGGCTGCCCAGGTAGGCGTCCAGGCGGGCCTTGAATATCTCCAGTGAAGGAGACTCCACAACCTCCCTGGGCAGCCTGTTCCAGTGCTCCGTCACCCTCACTGTGAAGAAGTTCTTTCGCATGCTGGTGTGGAACTTCCTGTGCTCCATCTTGTGGCCATTGCCCCTTGTCCTGTCACCACAAACCACAGAAAAGAGGTTGGCCAAATCCCTCGGTCTCCCACACCTCAGGTACTTATACACATTGATGAGATCCCTTCTCAGTCTTCTTTTCTCCAGGCTGAACTGACCCAGGTCTGTCAGCCTTTCTTCATAGGGAAGATGATCCAGGCCCCATATCATCTTTGTGGCCCTCCGCTGGACTCTTTCCAGGAGATCCCTGCCTTTTTTGTACCAGGGAGCCCAGAACTGGACACAGTACTCCAGGTGAGGCCTGACCAGGGCAGAGTAGAGGGGGAGGATTACCTCCCTTGACCTGCTAGCCACACTCCTTTTAATGCATGCCAGGATCCCATTAGCCTTCTTGGCCACCAGGGCACACTGCTGGCTCATGGTCAACCTGTTGTACACCAGGACCCCCAGGGCCATCTCCTCAGAGCTCTTCTCCAGCAGGTTGTCCCCCAGCCTGTACTGATACGTGCGGTTGTTCCTTCCCAGGTGCAGGACTCTACACTTGCTCTTATTAAATCTCATTTGGTTTCTTCCTGCCCATCTCTCCAGCCAGTCCAGGTCTCACTGAATGGCAGCACAGCCTTCTGGCGTGTCAGCCACTCCTCCCAGCTTTGTGTCATCGGTGTACTTGCTGAGGGCAGACACTATTCCCTCATCAAGGTTGTCGATGAAGATGTTGAACAAGACTGGACCCAGCACTGAGTGCTGGGGAACACCGCTAGTCACAGGTCTCCACCCGGACTCAGCGCTGCTGATCACCACCCTCTGAGCTCGGCCAGTCAGCCAATTCTCAACCCACCTTACTGTCCACTCCTCTATCCCACATTTTCTTAGCTTTGCTAGCAGGATGTCATGGGAGACAGTATTGAAAACCTTGCTAAAGTCAAGGTAGATGACATCCACTGTTCTCCCCCCATCTACCCAACTGGTGATGCCATCATAGAAGGCAACGAGGTTGGTCGAGCATGACTTCCCCTTGGTGAATCCATGCTGACTACTCCTCATAACATTATTCTCTTCCAATTGCTTGGAGATGGCATCCAGAACAAGCTGTTCCAACACATATCCAGGGACAGAGGTGAGACTGACTGGCCTGTAGTTTCCTGGATCCTCTTTCTTGCCCTTCTTGAAGACCAGAGTGACATTGGCTATCCTCCCATCTTCAGGCACCTCTCCTGTTCTCCAGGACCTTTCAAAGATGATAGAGAATGGTTCAGCGATCACCTCTGCCAATTCCCTTAGCACACATGGATGCATCCCATCAGGACCCATGGATTTGTGTGCGTTGAGCCCACTCAGATGCTCCCGAACCACTCTCTCGTCAACCAGGGGGGAGCCCTCCATTTCCCAGACCCTTTGTCCTCCCGCCAGGGTCAAGGAGTACCGGGGGGGGGGGGGGGGGGGGGGGGGGGCGCATCTTTGAAGCAAAGACCGAAGCAAAGAAAACATTCAGTATCTCCGCCTTCTCAGTGTCTCCTGTTACCAGGACATCCCCCTCGTTCAGCAAGGGGCCCACATTATCCCTAGTCTTCCTTTTACTGTTTACATACTTAAAAAACCCTTCTTATTATCCTTTATCTCTTTTACAAGCCTCATCTCTAGGTGGGCTTTAGCCTTCCTCATCACGTCCCTGCAGGCCCTGATAACACTTCTATACTCCTCCCAAGAGGACAGGCCCTTTTTCTACATCTCATAGACTTTCCTCTTCCTTTTGATCTTATTGATGAGCTCCTTGCTCACTCACGCAGGTTTCCTGACCCCCTTCCCTGATTTCCTACTCTTAGGGATGCACCGATCCTGAGCTTGGAAGAAGTGCTGTTTAAACATTGCCCAGCTCTCACAGCACCCTTGCCTTCTAGCAACCTAGCCTATGAGATACCCCGAAGCAGGTCGCAGAAGAGGTCGAATTTGGCTCCCTGAAAGTCCAGGGTAGCAATCCTGCTTTTAACGTTACCTCTTCCACCAAGTTCCAACTTGAACTCCAGCATCTCATGGTCGCTGCATCCCAAGCTGCCCCCAACCTTCACATTCCTAACATGCCCATCTGGACAAGGTCCAGAAGCTTCCCCCACCTCATCGGCTCCTCCACCACCTGCATCAGAAAATTATCTTCAACGCATTGTAGGAACCATTTGGACTGCACGTGCCTGGCCGAGTTGCTTACTCAACAGATGTCTGGATAATTGAAGTTGCCCATGAGAACCAGTGCCTGGGATTGTGAGGCTACTACCAGCTGCTTGTAGAAGGCCATATCGACCTTCTCCTCCTGATCTGGTGACCTGTAGTACACTTCCACAACAATGTCCCCCATACCAGCCCACCCCTTAATTCTTACCCACAAGCTCTCCACTTGTCCTTCACACTCCCCCAGGTGGAGCTGGGTACACTCTAATTACTCCCTCACATAAAGGGCAACCCCACACCCTCACTTCCCTAGCTTGTCTTTCCTAAAAAGGACATAGCCCTCCATGACAGTGTTCCAGTCATGCGAGCTGTCCCACCTTGTTTCTGTGATTGCAACGAGATTGTGACCCTGCGACCGAACACAGATCTCGAGCTCATCCTGTTTATTTCCCATGCTCCACGCATTGGTATACAGGCACTTTAGGGAAGCAGCAGGTGCAGTTAACCTTGGAGGGATGGAAGAAGAAGATTCCAGACGGGGTGTCAGGTTCATTACCTTCTCTGAGGAGCCCTTAGACAATCCTATGGGACAACTCAGAGGTTTTTCCTTAGTATCTTCAACAGTGACAGCAGTGACAACTTCCCCCAGCCCTCCTCTGTCACTTTTAGCTGCCATCCCTTCCCCCATCAAACCTAGTTTAAAGCTCTGGTAATCAGACCAGAGAGCTTACCCCCCAACACACTTGCACCCCACTTGCTGAGTTGGAGTCAGTCAGCAGCCCACATACCTGGCTTCTCAAAGGACTGCCCAAGATCAAAATACCCATAGCCTTGGTCCAGATACCACCCCTTCAGCCAGTTGTTCACCTGTCCCATTCTGCTCCTTCTTTCTGGGTGCTGGTCACCCAGTGAGAGGATGGAGGAGAACACTACCTGCACCCCTGATCCCTTCAACAACCTTCCCAGGGATGAAAAATCCTTTTTAATATTCCTCATTTTTCTTGTTGCAGCTTCCTGGGATCCAACCTGAACGACAACAAGAGGATAGTAGTCCTCCGGTTTAATGAGCTGTGGCAGAGCCTTCCTAACCTCTCTGACACGTGTTCCCGGAAGACAGCACACCTCTCTGGATAGGTTATCCAGGTGACAAATGGGAGCTTCAGTGCCTCTCAGCAAGGAGTCTCTGATCACTAAGACTCTCCGCCCTTTTTTTGTGGCACTGGTTGTGATGCACTGCCCCGTACGGCCCTGCTCCATATGCTCGGTACTTCCCCCAGTCTTGACATGTTTCTCAGGGTTGTTTCCCGGGTTCCGACAACTGTCCAGACCCTCAACCTCTTCCTTTTCCTGCCTGAGAGCCTCGAATCTATTACCTAGGGACACCGTGGGGGTTGGTGGCACCGTGGGTGTCGGGGATAAACGTCTCTTTCTGCTTCGAGCTGAGACAAGGGTCCAGCCCCTTTCCTCTTGTGGGCAGTCAGGCCCTCTGTACTGCATGTGATCAGCTGGGTCAGCTACTGCCCCATGCAGGGACTTAGGAGGGGGCTGCTGGGCATCAGCAGGAGCAGGTTGACACCTCCTATCTGTCACCCTCAGAGACTCCCAGGAGCTCCTCAGGCTGCCAATTTCTCGCTGCAGCCCAGCCACCTTCTCGAGGAGTTCCTTGAGCAGGGCACACCTGCACCCATGATAGCCCTCTCTTCCCTCAGGACCCAGGTGGGCCTCCAGATTCTGGAGCTCCCTGCAGTCTCCAGTCTGGACTGCCACTTCACCCCTCAGAGAATCCACCTGAGTGCCCACATGAGCCCAGAGAGGCCATATCTCCTCCGTTTGATTTGCTACCTCGGACCAGCTGCTGCGATTGGCACCCACCATGGTAAATTCTAGGTGCAACAAGGCAGAGTTCCCCAAGGAGAGGAGGAGAAGAGAAAGGGAGGTGGAAAAGGGAGGAGAGGATCCTCCTCGCACTCCTCCCTGCCCCACCTGAACTGCCCTGCGCAAACTGCCTGTGCTAACTGCCAAGCCGGTCCTGTTAGTGTGTGCGCTAACTGCCACAGATAGTTGAAATATCTGAAGTTATCCCAAGATTTTTGCAGTATTTCCAATCTACAAACCATATATTTATCCCTTAATAGTTATATATTTAGACACATGGTCGAGTTAACCTGGCTTATTTTATGGTCTGAGTTACAGTAAATGATAGTTTGGACCTCTATGTCATGCAACAAACACAAGATTTATGTCTTAACATAGACCTGAGGGAAAGCAGTTTAAACGAACATTCTTTACCTCATTGCAGTGTGTTCGCTTCATTAGTGGTCAGTTAATGCAGCAATATACAGCAACAAATTAAACCTCAAAGTTCAGATAGGATATGTTTGTTTGTTCTTTTTTTTTTTTTTTTTTTTTTTTTTTTTGGGGGGGGGGGACAACAAATCGGGATATCTGTGAGTGCTGAATTAGCACAGAACAATGTTTGCATAGTGGTGGAAGAAACACTATTTTTATTACTTATCTGGCAAGCGGTGAACCATACAAGAAATCTCAAATACAGACTTCTTAAAAGACTACTAGTCCACAACAGAAAAGAGTGGATTTATATGAACTAACTAATGAATAATTTTCTAAACAGGTACCTGGATTTTCATTTGTAGCACTGAACAAGAAGTCATCACAGGAAAAAAAAATAGCTTTTGGTTCAGCCATACTTCTTAAGTGATGTTGAATAAGGCTGAAGCTTGATATAAAGCTCATTAAATGTAAGGGAAAGTCCAGCTTGAATTAGGTAGCTGGATACTTTTATCACGGCTGATGAAAGCAAGGTATACCAAAAAATATGCGGTTAGAAATGAGAAAATTGATCAGGCACTCACACAGTTGAGGCCATCACCACACCAAGCTCAAAGTGCAAGCTCTTTAAAGCTCTTTCTCCACCTGATCTGTTGCAGGTATTCTCCTTCTCCTTAGAATAAAATTTATAAATACTCACTAAGAAAGAAATCCAATGGCTACATAATATAGCCCACAGGATATAATCAGGAAGAACAGACACTCAGGATGATATTGTTATGTGTAGTTTAACAGAACAGAAATGTGAATCTCAAGATCCTACGTGTCAGAAAACTGTCTAATAATGCCATGAAATATTGTCTGCACTGCATCGTGGAAGGTGTATGCTAACAGTTCTGTTACAAGATTTTCTTTCACAGCAGGTGTAACTGGTGAAAAGTAAGGTTGGGAATCTTCACAAGTTTGGATGCTGGATGGCTCAGACCCAATATAATTCTGGCCATACCCAGAGATGTAGATGTCATTAACCAACTTTATTTATTCCTAATAGATGTAAGCACCTACAAGAAGTGATTTTGAGGGTTTATACATGATACATTGGCAACATTTGTGGGAATCAGATATGAAAATCCACTGAAAACAACTTTAATCTCTCTGTTAGAATCTCACTACGTTTGGTTTCATTGAATTCATGGGCCCTCTATAGAGACAAATAATTTTTGAGGCTTGTATTTATATGGAGTCTAGAACAGAATGATCGTTGTCCAAAACATACCATACAGTTATTTTTTAACAAACAAATAAAGAATAATCACAATAATAAGAATGTCTATAAACATGTTAAATTAAGGAGAGCCACCTGCAGGCAGCTGATAATCAAATTAAAGAAAGTTGAGAACATCTGTAATTCTTTTTCATTTTCTAAAAGAAAATTTCCTAAAATTTCCTAAATTCAGCCTTACTTCATTGTGTATATTGTAATAGCAATCTAAATTAAGACTTAGTAAACTGAGCAGGAAGCCTGAGATAATTGGTGACATGTAATGCTGTTTATGCATATTATGGCTGTTTCTTTTCCAGTACTTCTTCCAGGTAGTGAAAAACAGACAAACAAACAAACCAATAAAAACAACAACAATAACAAAAATCTTGAATGATTTACTTATTTCATATTAGTAAAAAAAAAAAAAAAAAAATCTCACCACCACTATAAATAAATAAATAAATAAATAAATAAAACATCACTCTATATGTTGAAGACATTAGGGAATTTTATTCATTTATTTTATTTCCAATTGGTAAGATATTATTAATGTTGACTGTGACATTTTAAGATCATGAATTACTTTCTAGCAAGCAACACTCCTGTTTTTCATATTTATACTTTAAAATTAAAAAATAAAAATATATACTCTTTTTTCCCTTCTTAATTGTTAATTAGGTCACTAATCAAAAGAAATTCTTAAGAGGAAAATGAAATGTTGACATTTTGCAATTATTTGCTACTGTGAATAATATATAGACACACTACTTATGGTTAAAGTGGCTTTCAAACCTTTTTTTCTGCCATTAGGGCATGAACTGAGTGCAGAATCAGTGTATTTTACTTGATATATTGCCACATTATCTACTTCAGTGCTTCCATTTAGTTTGGGTCACTTACATTTCATTATACTGTACCTTGGCTGAGTGCAATAAAATAAAATAAAATAAAATAAAAAAGTTTATTACAACTGCAAGCTCCTAATTAAACATCAGCTGTAAACTGAGCTACCCATTACAGATTATGTATAAAAAAAGATTATATTCTTGGGAATTACTCTATCATGAAACATGATTAATATATATGTCTCCTTGTAAATAGGAGTTGATGTGTTATATAAATAGTGGATATGATTAGCTTTTTATTGAGACTCAAGACATCAAAGATAAAGGAATACATAGATTTCGCAGTCTTGTTAAATATAAGCATGTGTATCCATACCTAGATAATGCATGCAGAAATATGTTTTTTGTTCTTAGCTGTGCTCTTACCTGCTATCGCAGTGATTGCAGACAGACTTATAAATAGTTGCCTAAGGTAATTTTAACCTCATACTAGGTAACAAAAATTAAGTCATTTTAGACTGAGAACAGGAGAGGGTGTTTCATACCTTTCCTTTTAAGAAAACACTGTAAGCACGTTTCCTGTCTTGAAACAGAGGCTTCAGATAGACCTCCTGAAAGGCAGCTTTGAGGTTAGACTGGTATTTCATATAGAAAAATCTCTCTTTTTTAAGGACCTGGTCCAATCTGATCCTCACTTATACAAAGAACAAAGTTCTGTTGTTTTCCAGAAGGAAATATAGTCAGTATGGAGTGGAAGTTAGGAGAACTGGAGTTGCATGCCCTAAAACCATGATTTCGTATGTTAAGGAACTCAAAGCAATAAAGTTTAATTTCCACCCTCCTTTCATCCTTCTTCCTGTTTTGTACCCCTCTCAATTAGTTGCTTGTGGGATCATGCAGAGAACCATTTTCAGCAGCTGATGAGATTTCAGAAAATATATCTTTTTGTGCTTCGTTGTTTGTAAGGTTTATTTTTTTTTTATACATTTTCGTCAATGTTGTGAATATTTTATTGTGTAATGGAATGTAGATCAATTACAGAACTATGAACTGAGGAAAGAGTGATGAAAGAATCCAGATTGAGATCCTTGAATCATCTCATTTAATTTTAGTCCTAATCAGTGAGGTTGAGTGTTGCTGTCCATGGACCCCTATATCTACAATGAAAACAGATCATTCTCCTTGGAAACCTTAATATACATCTAACTTCAGCAGTTGAATTAAGTGTTTAATGTTGGGCTGGATAAACATATCCAAAACTACAAGCATTCAGTTTCCCATGTACAAATGTGGTAGTCCGTTTGTAATTTGAAAATGAAAAAACGGGATTTGGCTTGCACAAGCAGCCCTAAATTGTATTACTTCCCCAGAGATCAGACTAACACACACTTAGAAATAAATAAATAAATAAATAAATAAATAGATAAATAAATAAATAGTTTAATATTTGTTCTCTGAAAATCGGATTTCAAATGTTTGTTATCAGGAAAAGGATAGTCACTGCTGAAAATTCTTGTCCTCAAAGTTTAACATTAGATCTCTGCTGTTACCTATTTGCTTACAAAACTCGGGTACCTGACCACAAACTGGCATCACTTTGGAGTCCTGTGCTATCCCATTTAGCTGGACAACCTCCCTTCATTACTTTCTTCCTTTAACCTTATATAAGAAAGAACAATATTTTTAAAGTGTCTTTTTCCCTTTGTGTTTGGAATCAGCCTTGTGAAAAATCATAAAAACAGACTTACACTGAAGAATGAGTAGATCAGATTATTGTTTATATGCTGACTACCTTCCTTACATGAGCTCAGTTAAAGCACCATTCAATATAATCCACACGAAGGTTGTTGCTATAATTTGTACACCCCACAATTTCAATAGGTGTAAACCAGATGAAGCCACTGCTATTTCTCCAGCTGAGCATCTGGCTCTGTTCTTCTTCAGGAGTAGATATTTAAAAGAGAAATAAGGGTTAAAAAGAGAGGTTGCTTCCATTAAAATCTGTCTCAAAACTAAAAGCAAGCTGTCATATTAAAAACAAAGAAAGAAACAAACAAACAACAAAAAAAAAAACAGGAAAACAGCATAGGTTTGCAATCTCTCTCTCTCACATATGAAAATGCCGTAACAAAGACAACAGCTTGACAATGGCAGCTGCTGCATAAAGGGAAAATTATAGGACAATGTCATTTTTAATGATTTTTTTTAAATGAAAAATTAAAATAAAATAAACAGGATGTCCTAGACATTTAAAAAAAAAAAAAAGAATTTCTCTCTCTCTCTTGTTATTTATAAGTGGTAATGCAGACAGAAGACAGGAACATATGCTGGGAAGAGTCTGAAATTAAACAAAGCAATAATGGAAGAAGGATTATTTTTTTAAAGTTTCATACAAAGATGAAGAAACGATAGACACGTACATATCCGTACACACACACTCACAAAGAACACCTTCATATATTTACAGCCACACCTAGTTTCTTGTTTGTACATTCATATCTATAAAAATGAATAAAAATGTAAATATTATATTTATAAACTAATATACGTAGGTGTAAAATTTGCAGATGGCTAATTTCAGTTATTTTTAGAGTTATTTTAGTTATTTTAAAGAGAAAAAGCTGTCAAGTAAAATGTAATATACTACTGAAAATGGGATTCTATTCTGAGACATTTTTCTCAGTTTTATATTTTTATTTATTTTATTTTTTTTATTCAGTAACTAAGAATAATTTATAAATTTAGTTGCCTTCATACTGCCCTAAAGCCTTATGTTTCTACATGTCCTGCTGAATGTACAGAAAGATCTTTTATACAACTCAGTTTTTTTCAGTGCAATTTCCACACTTAAAGGCAGAAAATCTCCCGCAAGGAAAAAAGATTTCTTCTTAAATCTATTTTTTTTCTTTTCTGAACACTTCTAGTATCTTAAAAGTTGCCTGAAATTAATCTATTTAAGTTAGACAGGCTAAATTTTAAGAACCACTGTTATTATTCTGCTCTCAATTAAATCAGAATAACCCCTGTCTGGGTTTAAGTAGTTAACGGTAGTAATATCAAAAAAAAAAAAAAAAAAAATCTATTAAATATTATTCATAATTGTGTGTGAGTTTTTTTTGTTTTTGTTTTTTTTCAAAAACTGAAATAAGATGGAATTGAGGGAAAGTGTCACTTCAATTCTCTTATTTACAAATCAATTACATCATTTTGTGTATTATATATGAATAAACTGATCTATATTTATAGAAGGTGGTTCGCCCTCCCAAATATTTTTTTTTAGTAAATGTCAGTAAATACAGTATTAAAATCTTATATTTTATTTATTCTTCTTTAAATATAAATGACATTTTTAAATGAAATGTTATCAAAACTGTTTGAAACATCTCTTAAGTTATTATTAGAGAAGCTTGTTGCCTAAAAATCTAGATAGACTTAGTTACAATTGTAGGCTGGATTTGTGCTTTCAAAAGATGGATTAAGTGAGGGATATGACACTCATATCTCTTGTCTATCAGTCCACGCAAGCACACTCTTGGTCATACAGGTGAAACCACTATGTATTCACACTGCAGTTGCATCTAGTCATGGTGTCATAAATAGCAGAAAGCTTGAGCTCCTCTGAATATGCTTTAAACATTTGTTGGTTTTTGTTTGTTTGTTTTTTTTGTGATAGGACTACTCAGGTAATCTAAAAATTGCAGGTGACAACCCGTGGATGTACACTCTGCTCATTGCTACCACAGTGCTTTATCAGCAAGTGGAAATCCAGCAGTAGCAATACAGTTAAACAGAAGTCAAATAAGTTCCCTCCTATTCTCAAACATATTTTAAATCACTGGAAGCTGTTTATTTTTTCCACAAAATGTATTCCATGTCTACATTTTTACCGTTCTCTTCATGAAGAACACATGAGCACAAATCATTTCAGAAGGGCAATATCTCTTCTAGTGTCTAAGCAGAGAACATTGAGCATTACTGCAATGCATATAATTGTTCTTAGCAAGACCTGCAGCCTAACCATGGAGGATGAGGGGAGCAAACTGCATACTATTTTGTGAGCTGATTTTCTTGTGCTAGTGTCAAGGTAGTAGGGAAGAGTCCATTCAGGAGGTTGGTTATGAGACAGATGGGCTTTACTGCCTAGATCCAAGTTTTGAACATGGACAGTAAGTAGATACTGACCAGGAGTCAATGGGTCAGGGATAGCTGTGCAATGAAGTCTCTGGTCTCAGGGGATTACAGTGAACCCACTGGCAAATGCTGCCTGTGCAGAGCACAGGGCACTGAGCACAGAACCAAGGATAGAGAGGAAGGCTAGTGGCTGGGGTATGCAAAGCATTTGGGGGTGCTTTTATGGGAGTGCTTCACTAAAGAAAATGAGACAGGTTGAGAGTTGCCAGCAGAGAATAAATTTTTTCCGCCCATGTTGTAACTTCGATGGTCACACAGCTGTCAATCCAGTACCATCCACCCAACACTAAATATACTGTCTCCAACCTGCTTTTTTTTTTTTTTTAATTTATTTTTTTCTTTTTTATCCCAGAGACAGCAAAGAGATTGAATAGTTTGAAACATACACAATTGCACCTAGAAATAATTCCTTCAGATAAAGGCCAAAATAAAAGCAAAGAGGTAGAGGCAGGAAAATGTTTTTACACAGAATGACCTTTGCTGGGAGGAGAAGGGAGGGGGGAGCTGAGATCGTTCACACACTTCAATCTCAGCCCTGCTAGGTGAGTTTTAACTCTTCATTTTCCCTGCACCTTTACCTTTTTCTTTTTTTTTTTTCTTTTTTTCTTTATTTTTCTCCCCGTAGCACCAGGGAGCCTTTTCCTGTCTTGGGTTCTCCTCTTTGCCCTTTTCCTTGACTTTGTCTTGTCACTCCAACCACAGTCTTGTTCTGCCAGATATGTTTCATTTTCTGCATGACTTCCCCTGGATGGGCATTTCAAGCTGTGATTTCTAAGCTTGATCTCACACTGCAGATCCTGTTATCTCAGTAAAAAGCTTTAAAGTTCAAAGTGAGTTGGATGAACAATACTTTAAAAGCAGCGTAAAGCCTAAGCATCCTGTGGGTGGGAGCAGTACAGAAAAAATAAAATAAAATAAAAATAAAATAAAATAAAATAAAATAAATAAAAAAGAAATTTGCATGTTTTCATATGGAGAAAGACCAATTAAATAACAAGAAATCAATTTGGAAAAAAAAAATATATAAACAGTTATTAAGAGGTCTGAAGATGTTTTTTTAGTTATAGTTCTGTACCCATACAGAGTTGCCATGGGGCTATCACCACTTGTAGCCCTGAGGCTCACTTTTACCAGCAGAGATTATTCCAAATCCATTGAATGACAGACAAAGCAGTAGGCTAGACTTTAGGCCAAACTCCTTAAGTAGAAAAGACAGAGATTAACTAGAATCACAGAATCATAGAGTAGTTTGGGTTGGAAGGCACACTTAAGGATCATCTAATTCCAACAGCCCTGCCATGGACAGGCACAGCTCCCACCAGACCAGGTCAGCAACCTGCAACAGACCAGGTCTCCCACCAGACCAGACCTCCCACCAGACCAGGTCAGCAACATTTCCAGGGATGGGGCTTCCACAGCTTCTCTGAGCAACTTGTTCCAGAACTTCTTCTGTATATCTAATCTATAGCTTAAAACTGTTACTCTTTGTCCTAGCACTACACACCCTGACAAAGAGTCTTTCTTCATCTTTCTTGTAGGCTCCCTTTAAATACAGAAAGGCTGCTGTAAGGTCTCCCCTGAGCCTTCTCTTCTCCAGGCCCAATAACCCCCACTCCTTCTGCCTTTCTTCATAGGACAGGTGCTCCAGTCCTCTAATTATATTTGTGGCCCTGCTCTGGACACATTTTAATAAGCCCATGTCTTTCTCATACTACAGGCCCCAGAGCTGGATGCAGTACTCCATGTGGAGTCTAACAAGGGCAGATTAGAGGGGGAGAATCACCTCCTTCTACCTGCTGGTTAAACTTCTTCTGATACAGCCCAGGATACAGTTGCCTTTCTGAGCTACAAGTGCCCATTGCTGTCTCATGTTGAGTTTTTCATCCTATGTTTGGGATTGCCCCACTCCAGGTGCAGGAACTCACACTTGGCCTTGTTGAACCTCATGAGGTTCACACAGGCCCACCTCATAAGCCTGTCAAGGTCCCTCTGGATGGCATCCCTTCTACCCAGTATGTTGGCAAAACCACTGAGCTTGATGTCATCAGCAAACTTGCTGAGGGTGTACTCAATTCCACTGTCCATGTCACTAAGAAAAGTGTTAAATAATAAGAATCCCAGTACAGAGCCCTGAGAAACACCACTTGTCACTGGTCTGCACCTTGACTTTGAGCCAGTGACCAAAATCCTTTCAATGTAACCATCCTTATCCACCAAGTTCTCATCCATCAGATCCATGTGTCTTCATTTTAGAGACCATGATGTCATAAGGGACAGTTTCAAATGCTTTGCACAAGTCCAGGTAGAGGAATCTCATTTCACATGTGAGAAAACAGCTTATAACCACAAGATTGGGCAACTCCAGCAGAACTATGCACTTGTAGTCAGTATTTCTTCTAACTTACAAGAAAAACTTAGATGAGATATGATGGTATTTTTGAAAGCTTTGTTTAGGCAAGTCTTCTCCAAATAATCCACTTCATAAAATATATCTCATCAAACTACACATAAATTAACCTGAATAAAAATACTTTCATTCAAACAACTGAACTCTTAACCAGATGAACAGCTGAAGAAAGTTCACACAGCAAAATTTGCAGAGGTGACAAAACAAATAAACAAAAAAATCTAGTTGTGTAATACATAAGCCAGCTTGCAAACATTTTGTAGTACTTATGACCTATGAATAAGTCATATCAATAGTTCTTCTTGCTCAAGAAGAGTTGGATAGAACCTGGACATTATAAAATAAACATTTTAAAAATGGGGGGGTGGGGGGGTGGGGGACTGATTTTTATTTCATTTTTTTAGTATAGAAGCATGAAGCAAAATAAACTACTGAAGCCTCTTGATCACAATGGTGCATGTTATGACTGCTATTTACAGTATACCCTTCACCCCAGTCTCCAGGTGTTGTATGTGACATGACTGTGAGGCAGTCTATCAAGCAGTTGTGCAGTCCCCCTTTTTAAAAATTTCTTTCTTTTTTTGTTCTCTCTCTCTTTTTCCCAAGAGGTACCATAGACATAGAGGAGAATGTTGAGATTTCACCTCTTATCCTAGGAAGGAAACAGGGAAAGAGCAAAGGGAGAGAGGCTGATTTATTAAAGTACCAGTTCAAAACTGCATTATAACAATTTTTACTGAAAGAATATGCAGTTCATGGTATTGCATTGCATTGCGGACTGTGATTATCTTGCCTGAGAACTGGCTGGATTGAGTAATGGCTCCTGTTTAGACCATTGTATCACAGTTTCTTTTGCTATGGAAAACAAAGTTGCATGGCAGAGTATGGCACATCATTATCTCTTCCTCAAATAAATCTTGAATGTTCCCGGGACTGTTCCATTCTTATATTCTTCCCGGAGCTTTGTGTTGCAATTGTCAGGGAGGTATGCTGGGCTAAATGTATATTTCATCTGACTCAGTACAGCTATCCTTTTGTTGTTATGGCAAAAGACCAGAGTAATAGACAACCAGCGTACTTGTACTTGTTTTTGGAAGATATTTGGTGATAGTTTACCAAGAGTAAATGCAATTCTCTTAAAGGTATTGAAACATACAAAAGGTACGGAAGCAGCAAAGGTGTATATGGAAACAGTAACCTGAATTTGCAGCCAATATTTTTGGCAAAAGTGAACTTGATTTGGACCAGTTGTGACTCAGGTCACTGCAGTCAGAACTTTTCTTTTGTAGAACTCTGTTCATTCCCCCAAAGTGCCAAAGGTTAGAATGATTTTACAGATTCCTCATCTTTTAGGTATGCTAACTAATTTCCGTACCTTCAGGAAATGTTCAACGGTCCTGAAAGCACACATATTTTTGGTTATCTGTTCAAATTGCCTTCATTTCTGTTCTTAAGTGACATTTTAGAAGATTGAAAGCAATTAAACTTTCATTGTCCAAGCTTTCAAGTCAGTATAGCAGTACTGTCATGCATCTATTTCTTCTGGGAATAGACTAATTCTCAGTCACATTGCTAAACAGATAAATGCAGCTTCTTAGGTTAATCTTGTTTTATTATTGAGTGACATTCAGATGTTTGCCTCAGTTCAGAACTGCAGACTCTTCCTTAGTTAAACATCATTTATACCATGAAAAATAACCATGATTTGAAAAAAAAAAAATATACATAGTTGGCAAATTCTAAGAAATAAAATGGAAAAGAGGAACAAAACAGTTATCATTAATTTTCCAGTTCTGGTGATTCAGAGGAAGAAAATCAGGATGTACTGCGTGCTGTTTAATTTGTAGTTAATAGTATTCATTATGACACATTAGACATTCAGAGCTTTGTCTTCTATTGTGTTTTTGAATGTTAATATGTGTAGATTTTGAAATTAACTTGTATTATATATTATCTTATATTATATTTATTTTATTATATTTATTACATTATTTTATATTATAAGAAGAGAAGTCTGTTTCTATAAAAGCAAATTCTAAAACTCAATGAAGGAAACATCTAAAATTGTATGGATCCAGACTGGATAAAGATGGCTACCTCATCTACAGGGGCACCGTATAGGCAGATTTTTTTTTCTTGTTCTGTGTTAAGTACTGACAGTGTGCCTAAATCAATGCCAAAGGAAAAACAAAACAAAACAAAACAAAAAAAAAAAAAAAAGAAATATCTAAGAAATTGCATCTTGATCCTAACTTTGTGTTCTACAGATAAATTCTGCCAGGGAAAAGTAAAAGAAAGCTTTCTTTTAAGACCATTTCAGCAAACTGTTTTAGGTAATATTATTTGCAGTGCATTGTGATCATAGGTTCTTGCCTGGTTCTGACATTGGTTTTATGGGAAAGGATGTTTCAAAGTCATTTTTGAAGTGAAAGAAGTTCTGGTACTCAGTTATCCAAGAATTATAATGAAGATAAATAATCTCTAAAAGTTGTTTTGCTGTTACAACTAACTGATTTCTCAGAAGATTCACTCAGAAAAGCTGAAAATTATTAACAGAAATTTAGGAAACTTGTTTGAGTCCTGAAGCAAAAGCAACAATCTCAGTGAGTTTATAAGTAAACTAGACTAGCCAATAGAGCTGGTACACCATAAGAAAATGAGAAACAAAGTGCATCAGAAGATCATTTTGTCGTGGTACCTGAAAGGAACTTATCAAAATTTTTCAGTAAGATGATCAAACACTATATATATATATATATATATATATATTTTTTTTTTACTAGGGTTTTACACTGGTTTATTTTGCCCTGCAAGTGCAATGAAAACACGGAAATGAAAGAAAGAACTGCAACATGCAAAATATCCCAAATTCTCAAGCTTGTTTATAAAGTAATTCAGTGTAAGAAGTTTCCATGGATGGGGTTCTGCTATAGCTTACACATTTTTCTTTCACATTAAATTAGTCAACAGATTAAACACATCCAGGAATGAAGCTTTGTTAGAGGCTGCCTAGTAAAGGAATCTCTGATTTCACTGCAGCTTCAATTTATTTCAGCAGTTTGCCCTGGCAGCTTCCATTTACACATGTGAAGAACTACATGCAGCATCATGCATACTGGTGCATGATAGGGAAGGTGCATAAAACAAGTAGCCTTTCTCCAGGTCTCATTGCACACCTCTTCTGGGTACAGTTACACAGTAAGGACACTGGCATCATGATTCTGCAACAAGTATCTCACCAACACCAGCTACTGCCACAGCAGCAAGTGGCTCATAAGAGATAACAGACTTTCTCTGATGTTGTTGTTTGTTTGTTTGTTTGTTTGTTTTTGTTTTGAAATCAAGGAGAAAACTTGAGAGGCAGCAACTCCTGCCTAGCACTCAGAAATCTAAATCAATGTGGGAAACTGCCATGATTTTCAATACTGATTTATAACCACATCTCAGTTCATAAACAGGCAGTGGTGACTTCTGCTGTCACATTGTATGTGTGTAGTCAAGAAATAGTGTTTTAAGTCAAAAAACAATAATTCAGGAAATTGAAATGTTAGAAATCATCAGTGTGTTGAACTAAACCACACAAGCATTAAACTTTTTTCCTTATGTGTGCTATTTCATAGTATTGTCAGTACTAAAACAAAAATTACACACCATGCAACTTTTAATAAGAAAACAAAATAAAACAACAAAGAAAATAAGTTTAATCCTAAAGACTTTGAAGTCAAGGGAATACGTTTCTTTCCTTCTTGATTTATTTTTTTTTTTTCCCCAGGAATTATGATTTTATCATTCAGTATTAAATGCAAAGAATAGATCAGGAGAGACAGAGATTTTTACCTGGACCGTATGAGTTTACAAAACTGTTACTCCAACTTGGGAGCCTTTTACATTTCCAATCTCCTGTTATAAGGTCGTCAGAGAGAAGGGAGAAATGTCTTTTTTGTTAATGAAACCAATTTTAAACTATTCCCTTTGATCCCATGATGAGGTGTGTCATGATTACTAAGAGACATATTAATTAATGTGCTGAAACTCAATAGAGTAAGTAAAGTAACTATTGATTAGCCTTTCTGAACACAAACACACCAGAGGAAAGTCTAGATGTGATGCTTATTAAAAACAAATACTGTGGTATTCCACAGCAATATGTATAACAATTTGGTTTCCAACAGCATTTAGAGCCATTAATATATTGATGGGTTATGTGAAAACAAGTGTACCTAACACACTCAGAAACACATCTTCAGCTGCTTCTATGGAACTTATCTGATATACCAGCTGATCAACTGCCAGCTTGATCTATTATTTATTCTCTGGCCGTATGTTTTTAAAGACCTTTTTTGGCTGGGATTTTTCTTGTTTTGGTTGTTTTGTTTTATAGTTTGCTATGTGACACTGTAACTTTAAAGAGTACTTGTTTAAAGAACAGATTTGTTCAAGGGAAGTGTATGTGTATGTGTGCATGCATCCAGCTGAACTGAACATGGTTATTTCTCAACACTCACTGATTTCATTTGTCACTTTATTGCTCGAGTCAGGGGAGTGGATTAAGGAACAGGATGTCACCACCACTTTAAGAGAGCATCCTTTTTGGAAAACCAGTTTATTTTTTGGTGTTTATTTGAATAAAAAGCTCTTGTTCAAAATGTGAGCTGATTCCTGAGAGGAGGCAGAAGCTGGATAGTATTCTTTGTGGGAAAGAGGATGATTTACTGTATGAAGTTACCAAAGAAATTGCTATAATCCACTCCTGTCTCTGTAACAATGAAAGGATGTGGCCTCTTCATAGCCAAATCTGTAAATTACACAGTGAAAGCCAGGAGAACATACTTGTCCTGCTCACCAGTGGAACCTTTTTCTTACTAAAAAGTCTATAACAGATAACTATAAGATTTGCATGGGATTGACTGATGAATTGGAAGAAGCAAATTATTAAAAGACAAAGTTGCCTATTCCATGTTCTAGTTCTGCATTTATTCAGCTAACTGTGTAGCTAAGGTAAAAATTTGCTTTTGTGTTATCTTTAAAAAAGGAATGTTGGGATTGAAGTCACTGATATTCTTCATAGGTATTTCCTGACCATAAAGCCAGACATAAATTCGTGTTGTGTGATTTATCACAATCACACAAATTTGTACTGATTGCTGAAATCCTGAGGAAAAGGACTTTTTAACAAAAGTTTAAATATTTTGTATTTACACAGTTTCAAAAATTTATTTTATGCGTTTTATTATTTATTATTTTATTTTATTTTATTTATTTTATTTATTTATTTTATTTTATTTATTTTATTTTATTTTATTTTATTTTATTTTATTTTTCCATTATTTGATTTCCCCTGTATAGGTTGTTGTTAGATTCATCTGGCTAAACACCTATTTGAAGTACCTGAATTTGAGGTGCCTAAACTCTAGAATCCAATATTTTGGCATTAAGAAAGTAGCAGAGCAACCTCACAGTAAACAGTATGTTTAATGTAAATTCTTAAGTTGTTATAAAACCTACCAAATTACATAATATTTAAACTCTGCAATCTTCTGTTACTTATTATATATTTTGTTACATATTATATATATTATATATATACTTGTATATATATATCTATATATTCTCTTTATTTAAATCTATACTTCATATATGTTTTAAACAAATACTGCCTCCCTGGCACTGAAAATGGAAAGAAACTCTTCCAATTCCCTTCCCCAAGAATTCCAAAGAGGAAACATAGTCTGGAACGAGGTGATCTCAATGTCTTGCTGAGAAAAGGGGAAAAAATATGTAAAAAACATCTGAATGGTCCTGAGACAAGTTCTGCATATGTTGTGCTTATGTTAGAATAGAGATTCTGTTAGAAAGGAAATCTATCAGAGACACACTGGTAATTTTGATACTGTAGAGCAGAGTCAGCCAATACAACTTTCTGTTTGCGGTCAGTCACCTTAAAATAGCCGCAAATTTTCGGAGTGCAAAGATGAAATTCTCAAAAGGAATAAAAGAGGGTAAGAGTCTTTGCAAATGCCTTTCTTCAGGAGGAAATGAGGTGATGTTTCTGGAATAAAGTCCTTTAATTTGAAACCAACTCTTGTTTCAAGCACATTCTACAAGAGGTTCGTGCAAACTTGAACTATTTGGATTGTGGATAATAGATTTTTTGTTTTAGATATATCGCAATTATATCACTGTATCTTTAATTCAGAAGGAACAAGGAGATCTTAATTAAAAGCATGTGGAAAAAAAAGACCCAGTTTTTCTCATTTCATAATTCTTGACATTGCTTATTTCATTTCTACATCCTGTGATATCCAAAGTATTATTTTTTTCTTCTATTACAAGAGTCAGTTCTATAGACTTTATATATTTTCATCTCTAATGCATGAAAAGAAACCATTTCCCATTTTGCAGAAAATATGTCTGTCCCTCTGTCCCACTATGTACTGATTTTCAATATTTCAATAAGTCTATTAAATTTGATTTGATAAATAATTGTATTTATTACATTACTTTTCTTTTTGTGTTTGCTGTTAAAAATAAAAAAATAAGAAATGTGTTGGTAACATGGGAATTGAATATCTTTGTCTGGTTCCCAAGAGGAGAGCCATGAACAGTGGTACTTTGCCTCTACATTGCCTCCCAGCACTGAGATAAAAGAACTATGGAGGCACTCATCTGTAATCAGAAACTCAGTTCTTCTCTATGCTGAAGCAAGTGTTACTGATATATTGTTGATATTTTTAAGGTTAATTTTCCAAGTATATTTGGGGGTACACATTTATGTATGAGATTGTTGCTGGAAAATCACCATCAGGTTCTTCCATATACAGTAATGATGCTCATACTTCATCCCATTAAAAAGAACGATCTAGAGGTTTTTACCTAAAGGTAAAAGAGATACCTACTTTAACATGATTATAATATTATATGGCAACATTGCTGCATCTTGACATGAAATTTTGGCAAAGAATGAAACCTCTGTAATAAATAAACTAACAAATAAATTGTAGAGGAAATTGTATCTGTTTAGCATTTTTTTTTTTTCTTCCTTCTTTCTCCTCTCCTGGTCTTTGGGAATCTCAGTGATATGACACCCGAAATCTCCTAAATCTTAGCCCTGGCTCTGCATCATTCTGAGAGGTCTAAAGCTGTGGGAAATAGAACCCCTAAATATGCACATATCCAAGCTCTTCTTCACTAAAGAGAAATGATTCTCATATCTCAAAGTGACAGCCACCTCTAGAAATCAGAGTGACCTATTCATTAAAGATCTGAGTCCCATGTGCATGGTAGAATTCATTAAGCGATGCTATTCTCTGAGCAAATGCTATAGAACTCCGTGGTCTGACATTCATAAATATTTGTGTCGGGCAATTACCTGGTGAAACTTCCGCATATGTGAAAAGAAATATTAAAATAAACTCAATGTTTTTTGTTGTTTGTTGTTGTTGTTGTTGTTGCTGTTTTTTAAGAACATTTGACTTATGTCACTCAGTTTTAGAGCTCTGCTTCTTTTGCATGAAGAATGGGATAAGCTCTCCACATCAAAAATATCATCTTGGCCAAGGTCATTTAATTCCAATTAGCCCTAGTATGTGAAGACGTTTATATCCCACTGTCATTCTGGCAAGTGATAGAAATAGAGGGTGGAGCAGGTGCTGAGCAGAATTGTCATATTTCCATAACAAGGCCGGAGAGCTTTGTGATTTATGGATGCTCAGTATATAACTGTGGCGTCCCGCAACTGAATATACAAGCTACAAATCTGTAAACAGCTTCAGTGGGAATTTCCTAATCTCTGCCTGCTATAGCTTATTCTGTACAGGTCCTCGAGCTTTCTGTGAGAAAGTTTTGACATTGTGCTCTGTAAAAACACATACAGCAGCTTGCCAGGACTTGTCAGCAAGGACTATAACACATTTTACTAAGTCTGTAAAACCCATCATTGTTCATAGTGTCACACTGTTGAGAACTGGAAAAGCATAACTAATAAGACCTTTCTAGAACAATTTCTAATGTTACTTGAAAAGTAAATGTGTGGTTTTAGTCATTATGTTGAATCAAGGTAATCCAAACTGCTGTATAAAACCAAGAGGACCAGATACTCCTCCACATTGAACAGAAAATGGATTTCAAAATATTTAGTTTAGTTGGGATCTGATCTTATTTTATAGTCCCCATAAATATTTCCATTTTGTTTGTATTATAAAGGAAGCCATAGTCAGTGCCTTTTTCTATAAATGGAAGCATGGAAAAGAAGGAAAACTGATCTGATTTTTTTTTTTTTTAAGAAATCTACAGAAAATAATTGGCTTTTTCACTCACAAATGACTGTTCAGACAACTAGACCTATTTATAGATGTGACATTTAAGTGAGAAGCTTCCTAAAAATATTAATGCGACAGCACAGACTTAGATATACATTTTAGCATTACAGATTATAGAATCATACAGCGTAGTGTATCCAGCAGATTATAGGGAGTTTGTCAACACAGTTAAGTGTTTAAGTCATTGGAACTTTGGCCTAGAATCATTGCAACCCTTGAACCTTCCAAATTGCTGATAATACAGAAAACATTTTCAAAATATTTTCAGAACATGTCAAGACAAAGACCAGACCAAAAGAAAACAAAACCACTAATTCACAGGTTTTCATCTCTGAAATCCATGCATTAACATTTCCTTAGGTGGGGCATCAGGGATCAGCTAAGGATAGTTCCCCAGTCTCTGGGTAGACCTAATGTTATCTCCTGTAGACCTAGTGTTACTTGGTAAAATGAGAAAAATCTTACCTTGGTAGACTCCAGCAGTTGACTAATCCCTTTGTGGTATGAGACTAGAAACTTTGATTATTTTTATTTATTTATTTTTATTTTTTAAAGACAGAGAGAAAGGTGACAATATTTTTCTCACATTCTCTCACAGTGGATCCTAACCCAGCTAACTTATGTGATTAGTTTAGATCCTGCCTCATGGAAATGTTATTCCATTAATCTAGGGTACGTAGAGCTCCATAAATATCAAGTAGTGAGAAGAAAATATCTCTGAAAACTGTCACTTGTTTTTGCTCTTCCTATTTTAGTTCCTGGAATCATAGAATATCCTGAGTTGGAAGCCAAACCACAATGACCAATGACTTACACAGGACCACCCAAAAAAAAAACCACCTATGTCTGAGAATTGTTCAAATGCTTCTTGAACTTTGGCAGGCTCAGTGCTGTGACCACTTCCCTAGGGAGCCTGTTCCAGTGCGCAACCAGCCTCTCAGTGAAGAACCTTTTCCTGTCATCCAGCCTGAACCTTCCCTGTCACAACTTTATGCTGTTAGCTCCTCCCAGATAACATTGACTATATAAATGATTTGCTTTCATAACATAATTCATTCTGGTCAAGTGAAACCTCAACCTTTCTAAACAGAATTTTTCTCTTTAAAACTCTGCCCCACTTTCCTGTTACCATTCTCTACCATTATACAGAAGAAGCTATTTCAATTGCTCCCTTGCTGGAGAGCAATTGTATCTGGATCATTAACTTATTTGGTAACAGCCCCATGATCCATAATATGGGTAAAACACCTTGTGGATGAGGCTGAATTTTTGCCCTCCCTAAATATTTCATTAGTTGTTGGTGCCTCTATGCTTTATGTTGCATTGCAGAGAAGTTTTAGGTGAAAGACTACCACGCATTGTTTAGGATGTGCATTTTGGAGACCGTTTAAGCATCTGGATTTGTGTACCTAAGGAATATGGATGTTGATTAGTGAAGCACCAATGGATTAACTAACCTGCAGGTTAGGCAGTTAAGAAAATAAACAGTCTGCATCGTTGTTTAGGATTTAGCTCGCATCCCAATTAAAGAGTGTGATGAGAAAAAGTGATAACATCCTTAGGAGATAATACAGTGTTTACATATGGCACGATCCTTTAAATATGGATTTCTTTGGGATAGATTATAAGTATGCAATTATTTCAGTTTACACACACCACTGCCAATTACACACTTTCAGTGTTACCCTTATGGGTAAGCTTGCATTCAAAACTTTACATGAAGAGACTTTTAAATGCAAATGTATTGTCTTCTTGTTCCCCAAGTTGGCCCTGAATGTGCAAAGTAGATACAATTTCAGTCAGAATTCTGGGGGGATTTGATAGATTTTATTTTTGGGGAAAATAAATAAATAAATAAAAACTTCTTACACTTGTTTTACTTACGTTTTAAAAAGTTCCTCTGGTAATTCATATTCTTGCTAGTCTGGGCAAACTCCAGAGCTTACCAAGTCAATGTTGTTTGTTGATTTCTAAGCAAAGCAGATATGTTTACATGGAATAAAACATGTTTTATTACATTGATGAACAAATTATTCATTTGGCCCTCAAACAGAAAACTACCTTGATAATATACCTTTGAAATGTGTAGGAGCAGTTTGGTCGAAAAATACTTTATGATACTTTCATGGCTGCCATTTATCTTCTTTTCCCCTTCACAATTTTAAAACATATTGTCAAATTTATTTGCTGTAGTATTAAATTTCAAAGCCTAACTATTTCTAACCCAATACTTCTAATGTGATTCAGTCCTTTAACTAAAAAGTCTAATTCTCAGATATTAAATCAACATGTGCCTTTATGACTCAAGATTTATCTGTAGGATGATGATTGAATTCATAATTTAGAAAGGCATCTGTACAAATAGATCCTTACTAACAACTGCAAAAGATAATCTTGTCACACTCCTTTTAATAAAAAAGGAAAAAAAATACATCAAAAATAAAGATCTTTAAAAACATGTTCTTCAAACAGCTAAAAAAAAAAATGTAGCTTCAGACAGTGAGACAAACACTCACCACAACACTTACCCCCTCATACACACATGCACATGTAGAGGTATTTATTTACATCTGCATGAAACTTCCATACATACCACTTTGTATATCTTCCATGTAAAGGTAATTTATGCTAGTTTTAAGTCTCCTTTTTATTCCACCAGTGATGTAAAGAAATAAGCCCCAGAGGGTCTTACTGTAAATGAAAGCTTATAGTTTGAGTGTTATTAATTAAATCACTCTTCAACCAGGTTGTACTTGGAGCTACTCATGTTATGCATACGTGAGTAGACACTAGTAAAATCCATGTCAGTAGCTATATTCATTTCTTATGAATGAATTCTCTGAATTCATTACTTATACTTCAAAACAGAGAAAGACATTGCTAGATATTTCCAAGTTTGCTTTTCTCCCCATTTCCTTTCTTGTAATTCCTTCTCAGAAACTCAGAGTTGACACTACTTTCTCATTATACTTTCTTGAACCTGTGAGTCATTTTGCAGTATCCATATATTGACAATTGCCAAGACAGATAAAGGATTAGGCCCTCCAATCCTGTGACACTATGTGTCTGTAACAAGAATATCTGTGATAGGCATTATAGCTTCCATTTTCCGTTTTACTACTGCCACTCTTTGTGGTATGTGTCACTCACTTCTGCCCATTCTTTTCTCCACCCAAAAAATGGTTACTGTTTTTCTTTTTTTCATGAGAATTAGAGACTGACTGTAAAAGCAAATACTTCTTTGTAAATACAGACCCAATATCAATGGGGAAGAACTAAAAATAAAATGACTCAGGTGAGTTAAGATTTAGGAGACACAGGACTCTTATCTCACAGGAATTAAAATTGTTTGGTTTGGGTTTTGTTTCTTTGTTTGTTTTTAACAAACTTTAACTTACATTAAGTTCATAAGAAGAGGAATGAAACTCAAGAAAAAAAAATCTTAAAAATGTATGACATATGCTACACAATTTTGAACAGTTTTTCTCTCTTTGAAAGCTAGCTGCAGCATAATTTCTGTACAGTCTCACTAGCTTCACCTAAGGGATCTGGGAATTACCCAGATGCACAGTCAGAGGGTTATGTCCCTTACAGATTTGCTTCAGACCAGCATTGAAATCAGCATGGATGTGGAATTATTCTAAGATTAAGAAATTCGGTCACCACCACCATCCACCTACCCCACCCTCCATTCCCCCATTGTTGGAAACTTCTTCCTGGAAAAGATGAAGACTAGGTACATTTTTAACCAATGCCATAGATTTCCACCTTAGGAAAATATGTGAATATGTATATCCACCCAGCTTCAGTTGTGTTGTCAATTTACCAGAAGTCATTGTTGTACATTGAAGCTTTCATTTGGTCTGGGATGAGGCACCTCAGGCTTTTTCGTCATGTGGCACAAAAAGGACTTCTAGATGCTTTCTTTCTTCCTTTCTACCTCACACACCATTGTAGAGTTTACTGTCTGTGTAAATAATACCTCCAGCACGTATCTAATGAATGTTGCCCACTTCAGCATCAGCCCTGAAAATGAGAAGAAACAAACCAAACTAGAACAGTGATAAATACTGACTATAAAAAATACAAAATATAGCCAAGGAAACAAATGCCTAAGCAGAGAGAAAGGAGGAGGGAGAGAAAAATAGAGTGGGGAAGAAATGTGATTCATTTTAAAACATAATTTAATAAATTGTGGCAAAGATGCTGAAAAATACATTTAGCTCTGAACCTCTAGGACTGTACATTGTGAACTAGCATATAGCCATAATGGGGTTTCTGCTCCATCAACTGCAATAATTATTTTCCTTGATTAGCCTTGGTCGTTTTATATAATGATTTCTCAGTGTTTGTATGTGTGTGTACATTTTATTTGGTTCTGTTTTCTTGTTTATTTTTCTTTTCTATATATATTAAAAAAAAAAAAAAAAAGGAGGGAAATTAAAGTTCATTTATGTCAAATTTTGATCGCTGTCTTTGTTAATACTACCTATAAGGAACTGCAGCCTGTTAGTCAGTGCTTGTTACAGACCCTTTCTCTATGCAATTTACAGAAGACAGCACTAGCTTTAGTGCCACTGAGCTTCTGTTCTTAGTCCTGCTTGTCCCCTGATATAACAGTTACTATATAATGCTTCACTTTTTACTACTATCTCACCTGTTATTACTACACTCATTTTGCAAGGTTGAAAGAAGGCTTCAGGATCCTTAGCAATGCTCAGCAAACTGCAGACTCAGATTTGTATAGTTGGGACTTTAAGGCATGTTGTGTCAAGCACTTAAAATCATGGAAATCATCTTTTTAATTTTTATATTTTTTTTACTTGATTTACTTGAGAACCTAGTGACACTGTTGGTCGGGAAGCGTATCTGTTTTCCCTCCTCCCTGTTCAGAATCGCAATAAGACCTTCCTCTCCATTTAAATGCAGTCGGTGTTCTACAAACACCAGGTTTCTTAAATTCTCCAGTGAGACACAGTAACACACATGGTCTTGAGAATCTGAGAGCATATATGTGTGCGTATATATATATATATATATATATATATATATGTATATATAAATACAACCTAACAACAACACTGATTTGGATCATGCTGTGATTGTATTTATATCTTTTCGATCTATATTTTCTTTTATTAACCATCCCCCTTGCCCTGTATCTGAGTGTGTTAGCTACTGTTTCTCAATTACACCTACTGGTAAAACCTGCCCGGCAGGGCTTCTCGCAGCGGTTGCCCTTCTAACGTCAACTCAGCAGACGAAAAGCAGATGGAAAATTCCAGGGGTTCAGGTCTGAACGTTTCAATGATAAGTTAGCATAACGTGGACTGGGGAAAGCTGTGTTTTGAATCTGCTATGCAAAATGAGACAGCTGCATTTTAGCAGATCTGTTTGCACAGGAGACTTAGCACTGGAAAGCAGGAACAGAAGATAAAGGATTCAAGGAATTCACACTCAAGGAAAAAGACAAAAATAAAAAAGGAAAGTATTAGGAAAGTGAGTAACAGGAAACGCTTACCCCATTTAGGGCCATATTAAAGTAGGATTTACTTCTGTGGAGAGACAAACTATACCAATTTCAGGGCATCCTTCAGCTGATGCACCTGTGTTCAGTTTCTGCAGGCTCCTTCTCCAGTCAGTAGAAGACACAGCCTGTTTAAGATATGAATCATCTTGAACCATGTGAATCTCTGAACCATCTCTGTCAACCCCCACACTCTCTCCTGACTGCAAAGGAAGTCTGGGTCAGTGAAGTTCCTAAATTAGATACCTCTTTTAGGTGCCTTGAAAAGGCTGCAACTTCAGCTGTTAGTTAAAGCAAATCAGAAGACACCACCATGAAGTGACTGGGAGTTATCAGAGTCTGAAAGTGATCTCAGAAGAGACATAAGAGTTCAGGTAATGCTCTCTCTTTCCGCCATTGAAGTCAACCTTGGACCAGCCATTACCTCCAAAATGAAAACCAGTCATTTTTTATCAGAACTGAAGACTGGTGTTTATAAAGCCCCCAAATTTCCTCCCACACATTTGTCATTCCTATTCATTTTATTTATGTATTTAAATCATTGCTCACTGGGATACTCTCATCAGATGTACAACTCACTTTTGGGAAAGTTCCCAGGGGGAGGCAGTCATACAATATTACTACAGCCCTCTTCAGTACAACACAAACAATATCCTGTAGTATAACTCAATCTAAGCTAGCAGGCAGCTGCACAGAACCATCACCCTATCAATTAATTTTAATAATAATAGTTAGCACTTACAAAGTATGTTTCAACTTCAAAGCACTTTTCAAACAGAGAAGGCCAACTTAGGACTGTCCCAGTGTGGCTGTATTTCATAAAGGAAGAAGAATGTGACAAAAGTTGCATTATACACATGTTTCTGCACCTTTCTTTCTTTCTTTTTTTCTCCATTCAGACTTGTGGTAATTTCAGCCCGGTTTCTTCCTTTCGTTCAAAAATTTTTACCCATTTCAACAAAACAACACTATGTCTCTCTGTGGTGGTTTTACTCGGGTGGGCGACCGAACTCCACCACAACCCCTCTCTCACTCCCCCTTCTCAGAACAGAGAGAAAACACGATGAAAAGGGCTCAAGGGTTGAGATAAGGACAGGGAGACCACACAGTTATTATTGTGACGGGCAAAACAGACTCAGCATAGGGAGATAGTGAGATTTATTGCCTATTACTAACAAGCTAGAGAAGCGAGAAACAAAGGAAAGAAACCAAAAGCACCTTCCCCCCTATCCACCCTCTTCCACCTCCTCCCCTGGAGCAGCGCAGGGGATCGGGGGAACGGGGGTTATGGTCAGTCTATAGCGCTTCTTCTCTGCTGCTCCTTCTCGGTCACTCTCATTCCCTGTGCTGTGGGGTCCCTCCCACGGGATGCAGTCCTTGCTGAACTGATCCAGCGTGGGCTGCCCACAGGCAGCAGCTCTTCAAGAACTGCTCCAGATATGGTTCCGTACCACAGGGTCCATCCCTCAGGAGCAAACTGCTCCAACGTGGGTCCCCCACGGGCAGCAGCTTCTGCCAGGTCACCTGCTCCTGCATGGTCTCCTCTCCACAGGCTGCAGGTCTGGCCCGGAATCTGCTCTGGCAGGGGTCTTCCACAGGCCGCAGTCTCCGTTGGTGCAGGTCCACCTGCTCCACTGGGGGTTTCTCCACGGGCTGCAGCGTGGAACCCTGCTCCACCGTGGTACTCCATGGGCTGCAGGGGGACAGCCTGCTTCACCATGGTCCTCACCACAGGCCACAGGGGACTTCTGCTCTGGTGCCTGGAGCACCTCTCCCCCTCCTTCTTCACTGACCTTGGTGCCTGCAAGGCTGTTCCTCACTCCTCTCACTCTCCCAGCTGCTGTGTGGCACGGCGTGTTTTTTTTTTGTTTGTTTGTTTGTCTTTTTCCTGTCTAATATATGCTCTCACAGAGGCGCAAAACAACATCACTTATTGGCTCAGCTCTGGTCAGCAGTGGGGCCCTTACCAAACATGGGGCAGCTTCTAGGTCTTCTCACAGAAGCCACCCCTACGGCCCCCTGCTACCAAAACCTTGCCACGTAAACCCACTGCACTCTCTCAAGGAGTTTACCAACAAAACCTGAGACACGAGTTACCTCACGTATCTGGACATCATGTCGGTTAGAGTTAACCTCTCCCTTCTCACCCGTCCCCCCCCCCCCCTTTTTTTTTTCTCTCTCTTTTTTTTTTTTTTTCTTTTACTGGCTCAGGATGAGAAAAATGTCACCACACAGACAGGATCTTCTTCTCATTATCCTGGTGCTGGAGTAAGGTGGGTGATATTGCAAAATTTACAGTTTCTTTTCCTTTGTTCCTACTTTCTGAATCTGATTTCCATGTAAAGATGCTAATACACAGCACCACATATTTATGGATTTAAGTGGAACAGCTTAAGAAGTTTGATTCCTTTCCATCTTTGCCTTCTCCTGTCCCATTATCAACTTAAAATAATCTAGTCCAAAAAGGTCACTGTTGACAGAAATATGTTCTATTTCCTTTAATATACCATTCAGACTGGTCTTTCTGCTCCTGGACAGAAACCTGTTGAGGGGAGGACAGAAAATGTCTAATGTGATACCTGTTAATACCATGTCCATTAACGCTGTGATTATACATCATGATGCATAATGCATCCACTCATTAATAGCAAAGCTATCAAATATAAAGAAGACTACTGCAGAGGTTTAGTTGATCTCAGAATCTAGTAGAATTTAGTAGAATCTCAGGGATATACATAAAGACAAAATTTCTCTCTTACAGGATCTTTTAGATCTATCCCTCTCTTTGACTCTCTTTGGTCAGCAGGTGCCAAGTGAGTCTTGACCCATCTTTCTGTCTTTTGATTACTGACACTAGTTATCTTTCTATATAAGACCCTACAAGAGATGCACGTGCAACTGTTTCTCTGTTCTTATAGACTGAGTTAGATGCCTCTTCAAAATTAGCTTTGGCTTGAAGCAAATAAAAACTCTTTTGCTTTTATGTTTCTACACTTTCTCTCCTTATCTATCACTGAGATTTAATTTTTTTATCATTTTATAGATGTAAAATACATAAAGAAAAATATACCATAGATCAGCTACAATCATTTTGTTATTGCTGAAGGATATTACTATCTAAAAAACATTTATGGAAGAGATATATGATCCACATATTCATAAAATTTGTTCAAATAGTTTTAAAGTTCTCAAAAATATATCACAGTTTTTCTCTGTTAATCACATGTTTCTTGACAAGAGGACACATATATCTCTCCATTTTATCATATCCATTGTTTAGTTTGTATATTTTAAAAATATGCTGACAAGATAATTTATCTCATTGTACCATTCTGGAGTATTAAATAATGAGGATTTTTATTACATCTATACCTTATGCTCTTTCTTTTGATCATCTAAAATCTAACAACTCCAATTCTGGAATTGTATATAAATTTAAACTCTTAAATCCATAGTATGAAGATCTACGGCAAGAGATGGAAGGAAGGTAGGAAGAGAGGAAGGAAGGAAGGAAGGAAGGAAGGAAGGAAGGAAGGAAGGAAGGAAGGAAGGAAGGAAGGAAGGAAGGAAGGAAGGGAGGGAGGGAGTGTCCTGGTTTCAGGTAGGACAGAGTTAATTTTCCTCCTAGTAGCTGGCAGGGTGCTATGTTTTGGATTAGGATGAGAAGAGCGCTGATAACATGCTGATGTTTTAATTGTTGTAGAGCCGTGCTTACACCAAGCCAAGGACTTTTCAGCTTCTCGCTCTGTCCTGCTAGCGAGCAGGCTAGGGATGCAGCACGAGCTGGGAGGGGACAGACCCAGGACAGCTGACCCAAACTGGCCAAAGGGGTATTCCATACCGTCTGATGTCATGCTGAACAATATATAGGGGTGGCTAGCCGGGGTGGAGGCGGGGGGGCCGGCTGCTCGGGGATAGGCTGGGCATCGGTCAACGGGTGGTGAGCAATTGCATTGGGCATCACTTATTTCGTACACATTATTACTATTAATACTATTATTATTATTATTATTATTATTGTTATTATTGTTATTATTGTTATTATTGTTATTATTGTTATTATTTTCCCTGTCTTAATAAACTGTCTTTATCTCAACTCGCAGACTTCACTTTCCCGTTTCTCTCCCCCATCCCGGAGAGGGAGGGGTGAGGGTGAGCGAACGGCTGTGTGGTGTTTGGCTGCCAGCCGGGCTAAACCACAACAGGGAGGGAGGGAGGGAGGGAGGGAGGGAGGGAGGGAGGAAGGAAGGAAGGAAGGAAGGAAGGAAGGAAGGAAGGAAGGAAGGAAGGAAGGAAGGAAGGAAGGAAGGGAGGGAGGGAGGGAGGGAGGGAGGGAGGGAAGAACGAAGGGAGGGAGGGAGGGAGGGAGAGAGGAAGGAAGGAAGGAAGGAAGGAAGGAAGGAAGGAAGGAAGGAAGGAAGGAAGGAAGGAAGGAAAGAAAGAAGGGAGGGAGGGAGGGAGGGAGGAAGGAAGGAAGAAAGGAAGGAAGGAAGGAAGGGAGGGAGGGAGGGAGGAAGAATCATTTAGACAACCACGCTCTGACTCTTGCCTCTAAGTAATGATAAAGAAGAGATTATTACAAGTGTGATCATACAGTAATATGTTCAAAGGAGACTTCTGCAGATATTTCTTACTGATGCTGTGATTCATATGAATTATTATGTCATTTACTCACAATTTTATATGATATTTGGTTTTAATTGGAATTTGATTATTATACTCACAAGACAGCACCGAGATTAGTAAGAGATTAATCAGAATGAAACTTTCTTTTGTCACAGAGAGAAAAAGAATACAAACCACATTTCCCAGGTAACAAAATATTTAGGATAAGATGAAAATAGTGTAAGAGCTATGTCCTATTCCTTTCCTCAGAATTTATTAATACATAGGTATACATTTCCTCAGTAAACACATATTTTGGTCACCTTATGCTCTGCATGAATTTTAAACAGAAACCTGGGTATCTCATACAGGATCGGGCATTTTACAAAGTTATAAGATGCATAACTTCTGATTATATTAAAATATGGATTCAATCCAGGGTGACTTGCCTAAAATATGTCTCCTGTGTCCTTTAACACCATAGGATGCTCTTTTATCTTGGGTCACTGTTATCTTCATACTTCTGGTTTCCCATATTTTTAGCTTACTTGTTTATTCATCAGGTAGAGTGTTTGGGAGAATCTGTATCTGTATATAACATAGTACAGAAGATAAAAACCTGAAAATACCTTTAACCATTATTGCAAATAACTTGAGCCAATATCCACTAGCTTGGTCCTCATTGGTTTTCACAAATGAGCAAGTTAGTGTTAAAGGCTATGACCTGCTGCTTTTGGGTAACTTGTTCCTGTCTGAATACTCTAATACTAAAAAGTTACAGGAGGCAACCTTTCCCAATAGTTATGGCTGTAGCAACCAAGAAGTTGCAGTCAGGGGACCTGTCTCAATGGTAAATAAAAGTTTAAATGAATAATAGTAAGAAAATATCAAATAAATATATCTAGTAAGCTTTTCTACACTTCGTACTACTTCTCACTACTTCAGAAAGCCTTAGTCTTTCCAGGTAGGACAGTAATGATATAGCTCATTAAATGCTCACATTAATTCATTCCACCACCCCATGGCCCTGTCATATGCAGTTCAAATTTGCTCAAAAGTTACTTGCTTTCAAAACAAGTCATCACCCTATCAGAATTTGAAGTGTGCTCCCCACAGCCCCAGCCCCCTTGGGGGCTATGTGGCCATCACTTTTAATTTAATTTAGGGAAAAAAAAAATACACTGAATTGAATTTTGTTGTACTTCACACTGGGGAAAACATACTTCAGAAATGAAGTACCCCAAACAAAAACAGAGAGCACACACAAGCTTGGGAGCCATGCCTCCTCCCAGACATTCATTTGCATATGTCCTCTCCTGCTCAGTCGACACTGGAAATGGTGCTTTACAATTATTCAGAAGCTAACTGTTCTTCATTAAATATCATGGGGACAGTGCTTTTTGAAAGGTGAGTTTCTCAAGTAACCTTCATGGATTTTTCACCCTCTCCTTTCCCCCCTTTTTTGTCTTGAATAAACAATAATTTATTACATAATGGTGCTGAAGACTTCAGTACTTAAGGCATTAATGAATTGGAAGTGAGCAGTAGATAGGCAAGAGTAGAAGGGGAGTTGGAGTTGTGGTCAGATCCTGACACCTGATTTGGTGGCATCAGTTGCTGAATGTTGTGCCAAACTCTATTGAAAGTTTTCAGGATTCAAAATCAGCATAGAGGTAAATAAATTTTCATCTATTTGATACGAAGTTAACACCTTATCTTTTTGTTGGTTAACACAGTTATTCTGGATTGTCTACTAGAATTGAGTTTTCACTTTCCCAGTAGAATGGGTCACCATATCCCAAAACACACTGTACCCTCAGCTGACCTGGCTAAAAACCTCCATTGTTAATTTACATTTTAAAGTAATTCCTCAAGGACGAACTTACTCCACTGGCAGAAAAAATTCCCAAACAGAACAAATGCTTTACTTTTTCTCCATGAAAAGTAAATGAGGTGGAGGAATTCTGTCACCAGGTCACAATACACCTGATCTGTATTCACACTGTTTCTGCTTCTTTGTGTTTTTACTGCATAAAGAAAATTATACCTTGCCTTCAAATAGTTGTAACAGTGCAAACATCTAGGAGTGTGGGCATCTTACCATGACAAGTTTCAGAAGATGAATATATAAAGTTGAGACCAGTAGTGTGTTGGTTTGTTATAGATAAGAATCAAAACAATACAAAATGAAAAATACCCTCCTTTATAGATAACTCATTTTAAGCATTTATTTTTATATTCTTTTTCCCTTGAGAATAAAAACAAGCACACAAAACTCCTCTCAATGATAATTTCTCATTATTGCATTATCTGTCTTCATTATTTTGGCCTAAGTTTACCCGACCTCAATTTTCATATTTAGAAGTATGGAGTATGGCTTAAGTTAAGTTAGGTTAGGTTAGGTCAAGTTAACTTAGGTGTTGTCATTATTAATGGCGAGTGATAATTGACCCCATACTTTTTATTTCTTATTCCTTTTTTTTCAGGAAAATGATGCGTCTTAAAAAAAAAAAAAAAAAAAGTGAAAAAAAGAAAACCATATCCTTTTGGGTTTCATTGTCATATGTGTCATCTTGTTAAAGCACTGCATTTGTCTAGGACTTTCTTGTCAAGTTACAATTCAATGTAAAGTGACAACTGCAGCCAGACGCAGTGTGAGTTCTAAAAGGATGTGTCCATTAACAGAGCTTTAAAACTGAGGGGGAAAAAAAAAAAAGCTTCTCAAAATAGAGTTATAGTTTTTATTCCCCGTAAAGTAAGTAATAAAACTTGAGGTAAATAATGGAACTTCAATTATGTTTACATTTCAAGACATTTTGTCATTTTTTTTAATGTATTTTTTCTGTAATTTCAGTGCTAGATGTTGTTTTGTTTTCAATTAAAGCAGCATGCATCTGAAGTAGCATAGCTGGACTCTTTCGAAGACCTTTTTTATGGTAACTGGAATGTTTATGGCATCTTGAATTTCATCTAATTATCCAGAGATAGCTCAAATAATTGGCCCCATTCTGTGTTCCCAATTAGCTTTCCAACACAGAAAGAGATATTCTTCATTCTGAAATGAATAAAATTTGTGAATTAAAAACCTTAAATATATATATTTATATGTATATTTAAGATAAACAAATAATAAACAGAGATAAACCAAAACAAAAAATTAATTTATCCCATTTTTTATTAATATGAATATAGTGTGATTCTCTGTTGGGTGAGTAAAGTGGTTACATAACAGATTTTTCTCTGCTGTTAAGGTAGTTACATATTAGAAACATCTCTTGATCTTCTTTTTGCAAAATTAAGCAAGTCACTTTCAAATTTAACATTTTTCTCAAATCCACAATTCATTTCCAAAGATAATGACTAAATCTTTTCCTCTTTTTCATTGTCTTTTTCCAGTTGATGACGTCAAGAACAAACTCATTCTTTTTATCCATAGCTCCCCTGTATCATGAATGGAGATACAAAACTTCTTAATTTCTGTTTATAACTCAGTAGTTATTTAATCATAGACAGTAAATGGTTCTTATATTTAAAATCTTCTCTTGAATTTTTTAACCACTGGATCTTTCTCCAGGTCAAATTGTTTGAGAACACAATATTCCATTCCAAGATATACAATATTTTTCTATTCATATATATATATATATGTTATATACATTGCCTTGTGTGATCTTGCTCCTTGGTTCATAATCTTTCCTGACCATAAGGAAAATATGCTCTACAAAGTAAGTATATTTTATGAGTATTCATCTAAATAACATAGTAACTGATGAAAGTCTGAGGAAGAGTGTGTTATTAGGGGTTTCATAACATTGCTACCATTTTTTTAGCCTAGCATTCATAGTCCCCCCCAACAAAAAAAAGGTGGTTTCCAATGTTGATTACAATATAATTTTGTTCTGAGTGTTCTACATTTGGAATGCCACTAATATAAACCTTTGATGACACAGGAGAAGATTTAAACTAACAAACAATTCAATTCCCATCAAAAAAAACATCAATTCTTAGTAATCTAAGTGTGTCTATTAGTGCTTTCCAAAAGCCAGTTAGGTATAACTGGCAGCAACTAGTGCCAAATCTATTCTGGTATTTGCCTAAATGCATGGAAGCTACTAATCCGTTATTGATGTCACATAGTAACTTTTACTTGAGATATGCTGAGCTGCCAAAGCATATATTCAAAATGTTGCTCAATATAGTAGTATAAAGCATATGGAGTATATTTATATACCCTCCACTATGTACTGAAAGGAAAGGTGTGCTATAAAAGACCTCATAACCACACAGTAGAGTGTGTCACCTGCTCCTGCACTTTATATTGTTATGTCAGTGAGTGACTTTATTAGCTAGACAAGAACTGCAGGCAGGCAGTAAGTGATGTATATTAACATCTTCTCTCAATTATACTGGGTCCTGACCCTGCTCCTGTTGAATTCCATGGCAAAACTCGTACTGACACCAATTGTGTAGGCCTGGGCTTGCATTTTTTAACATTTGCACACTGTCTTTAATTTTAACTCTATTTTATATAGACTCAGAGATAGAAAAACATTCACCTCATTTTATAAAAAAGATAATCCCTGGATGAATGTAAGGTAGTTTCTGAAGGACATAGCTGGAATCGCCATAGACAGAGCTGTACTCCTATTCTAGGTTTCTGTTTTTCAAACACAAGCAAAGGTGAACTTGTCACGCGTGGAGGTTTTGGAAGTGTAAGAGGACTTGGTCTGTGAAAGATGTTGCATGCACCTTCCACAGCTATTGCTGGATTTGCTAGGGGGCTTCAAATTTAATGAAAAACAAACATACAAGAAACAAACAAACAAACAAACAAACTTTTTTTTTTTTTTTCAGTGCACAAAACTTGTAAAGAAGTGAAATATTAGACAGACTGAAAACCTGACTGACTTATGCCCATTTTTAGAGGCATGAAACTACCTTGCAGCCAACAGATATGCAGTGAATTCAAACCCAAGTGCAAGAAATCAGGAAATCAGGTGAACCCAGCTGATTGATAGTGCACAGAAACCTGACTGACAGCAGACATGAGCACATAAACCTGCTTAACAAGGATGTTTAATGCAAAGTGGATGTGTTTGGTTGCATATAAATACTCTCTCCAGAGTTACACTTTCCTGTCAGATTTAATACTACAAAAATAAAAGGTTCATATGCAGCTACTGGCACGTAAGGCTTTCACAGCTGTCCCTGAAGGAAATAATTTCTATCACCAGCTGTACCGCTCCTCCCCAGGGATGTAACCTCTACAGTTCTGTCCCTTCTCTTCTATTCATTCATTCTCAAATAAACATTATAAAAATAGGGAAAGTAATAAACACACACACTAAATTGTGTGAAAGAGTTGGGAGTAAATGGAAAGCTAGGGCTCTTCACAGCATGGGTATTGCACAGCACTTTGTGTCGTAGCTCCTAGCTGTTGTATGCCACAAGTCCTGTAGACCAGTTTTTATTCTATCCCATGCAGGTTTCTGTTCCTAACTTGATTCGCCCTTTTAAATGTGCCTTTCGCGCCCCCCCCCCCCCCCCCCAAGAAATCATGTGTGGCCCTGTAAAGTCAAGGTAATGGACTTCAAATATTTACCACTATTAAAGACGTAGAATTGCAATGGTCTAGCAGACTGATTATATGAAAAAGGAAAAAGAAAGAGCAAATATAAGGTGACAGTGTATGCTTCTCACTTAGCGCAGATACCGACCACATATATGCATGTGTTATTGAGAAATACATAGTATTTTATTTGCAGACAAATTATTTAATCCCTCGATGTACATATGTACAAGCTATGGTATGTGTTTTTATAACACTTATTATCCTTATCAGACTTATCCTGAAGTCTGTTGATATGCAAAAGGATCATCTCTGAAGCAACTTGATTTTGGGGGGCAACTAAACCTAAACCAATCATAGACAGAGTTTGTAATGAAACCTTTATTCTTGTAGAAAAGTATTATTGAATTCAATAAGAACTAAAACATAAAATTTCCATAAAACTTAAACTGAGTAATTTTGAACTTCAGGTAAAGCCCACTGAATTGAAACCCCAGCACATGAAAGCACTTTATGTGTGCATCCTCAATGGCAGCGTTGGAACGTTTGCTTGTACTTAAAGTTAAGAATATTCTTAAGCAGTCCATTGAATTAGGATGCCAATATGCAAAGATATCTTTTCTCCAGCTTTTGAACTACATATTAATTAGCCATTTTACTTCATGCATAGTTATACTTCTGTTATAAAAGTCAGTATATAAATTATACAGAAAATTTATTGTTCTCTCTTGAATTCTATAACATTTTTCTATGAGAAGAATAATTACAAGCCTTTTTTCTTCCCTCCATTTGCTATGCTCCATAGCAAATCTCATATTTTATTTTTTGTCCTTTAAGCATATCATTTGTTCCCAGACTGTGTCATGTTCACAATGTAGGTATCATTATACGTATATTTTTATAGTGTCACCTTGTCTTGGTTTTGGCTGGGATGGAGTTAATTTTGTTTCTGGTAGCTGGTGTGGTGCTGTGTTTTGTATTTAAGATGAGAACAATGCTGATAGCACACCTATGTTTTAGTTGTTGCAGAGCAGCACTCATGCAGAGCCAAGGACTCTTCTGATTACTGTGCTGCCTTGCCAGTGAGGGGGCTGGTGCTGCACCAGGAGCTGGGAGGAGACAGAACCAGGACAGCTGACCCAGTCTGGCCAAAGGGTTATTCCATACCCTATAGCATCAAGCTGAATAATAAAAGTGGAGCATGGTGCGATGGGAGAGGGAACTGTTGGTGGGGTGGGGGGGGTGCGGGAACTGAGCATCTCTTGGCAGGTGGTGAGCGATTGCATTGTGCATTACTTGTTTTATATATGTGTGTGTGTATAAATATATATCATCATCATCATCATCATCATCATCATTTTCCCTTACTTTTAATTAGAAGTATTATTAAACTGTCTTTAACTCAACTCATGAGTTTTACTTTTTTTTTTTTTTTTTTTTTCCCAATTCTCCCATCCCACTGGAGTGGAGGTAAGGAGCAAGCAGCTGTGTGGTGCTCATCTGTCTGCTGGGTTCAACCACAACACCTCTTTATCTTCCTTCTCTCCTCTTCTACAATTTATCAAGCTACTTTGCTACTTTTTGTTAAACCTGTAAACTTTTTTTTTTTTTTAATAAAAAATTATCTCACATTTTATATATGAAGAAACTTCTGTGTGCTTTAAAGGGAAATCAGAGGAATTATATGTAAGCATTATGCTTTCTTAACTTTCCTAAAGTGGAACACATCACTATATTCTTTTTTTTAAAAGCCGACCTGCTACATACACAATATAAATAAGACTACATTTTCTTAATTCTACAAAATTCTCCAAGATTTTGAGAAATTGCTATAAAAACAACTCCACTGTTTTTTAAGTCTAGCTCAATTTCTACCTAGTTCTACAGAATACGCCTAAAGGACATTGAAATTAATTATTTTTCAGGAAACATCAGAGGTTTAATAAGTGGAATACTAACATTAGCTAAATTATCTTCTGTCTGATAATCAGATTTGGAAGAAAATAATAGAGGATTTCTGCCTGTTTTCGAAAAAAAAAATTTGTTCCCCTTGGCTTTGAGAAAAGTAATAATTGACTCTGAAGCTATGTCTCTGCAAAACATTCAAATAAACCTTTAGTGAAGAATAGTATTTCAAATCTTGGAAAAATGGCAGTATATTTCTTCTCACAACATTCTGAATTCCAGAGCAAAGATTTCATCCAGCAGTAGATCTTAAACATGTACAGATGGCTAAAGAAAATAATAATAACGATAAAAGTAAAAAATAAAAATAAAATAAAATAAAATAAAATAAAATAAAATAAAATAAAATAAAATAAAATAAAATAATAAACCTTAGTTCGTGACAACGAACAAAACCTTTAGTTCTTTAAGATGAGATTGGACTGTGCACTTAGTCACATGGTCTAAACTTTTGGGCAGACCTGTGCGGTGCCAGGAGTTGGACTTGATGATCCTTATGGGTCCCTTCCAACTCGGGATATTCTATGGTTCTATGATTCTATGATTCATGGTATAAATTCCCAGTGTCCCTATCTTTACCTACCTGTTTATTCTACCTTTCACAGTCTTTGCTGGCATATTTTTACATTACCATTTGGTCATAATTTGTAACAGAGCATAGTATACAGCTGATAGAAAAAGTCAGTAGCCACTAGGATTATCACCATTTTTTAACAGTATAGCTCTTGTGGCCTGCATGTTTATAACAGAAATATTTCCTTCCTCTTAGGTGGGAACAGCCTTACTACTCTACCAAAGATGAATATCTAGTCTGCTTCTGTTGCAGACAGTAGAGGCATTTAGTGGTACTTCTGTGTAATGTTAACCAGACCCAATTACATTTAAAATCTTCTTGAATCTATTAATCTGAATATAACAATGAAGAAAATTAGGTGAACCTTTTCAGTTTGCAAGCACTTGAGTTTTGCAACAGTTGCTGTAAATCTGTCAGCAAGAAATTACAGCATTGCAATCTTTTCAACATAGTCAAGTCCTTGTCAGGAGTTAACAATGCAGGAGCAAAGGTATCCAATTGCTCTGAATGAAGCACCAGGGAACAGTGAAGTTCAGATTCATGAGCTAGTGCATTGCAATCATCATCAGCTGCAGCTTTGTATTGATTTGGTAAAGCACACATCAGCCTGGAAGATCACTGTATTGTACAATTTAAGCCACTGTGTTACAAAGTAAGTAAAGCTGACATTCAGAAGGAATACTGTTTAGACTTTTTTTTACTTTTTTTTTTTTTCTTTTCCTGTTTTCATTCCTTTTCTTTGAATTTCTTTCTTTACCTTGCCAAAAATGAGGTCTACAGGGAGAAGCCAGATTATTAAGAACTTTGATTACAAGGAAAAAAAAAAAAAAATCAAAGGCAGAAGGGAGAAGAAATTAAAAGAAGCAGAAACATTACTGCTATTTTTTACTTTTTAATAACAATTTGTAATATTAACCAAAGGTGCAGGTTGTCATTTTTCCAGTTCACACCTTAAAATGATCTATCCTAAAATTTGACTATTTTTCAAGTATTTTTTTTTATTATTAATATTTTTATTTGCTTTGTTTTGTGTCCATTTGAGAATCCACACCAAAATTATAATAATAATAATACAGAGATGAGTAATCTGTGTTTTCAGGATTTTTTGCTCCTTCACAAACTCTAGACAATATTCTGTGAAATAAACTTGAGAACCATTAAATTTAGAGAAACTTTTCACAGTAAGGTCTACAACAGGTATAAAGCAGATGCATATGTATATCAATTTATGTCAGTTGTAGATCTGACCTATGACTTTCTTTACGTTTTATTCACACTATTATCCACAATATTTCTTCATTTATTTTTTGATTCATGCTTCACTGATACTTGTACTTCAGACAACCTTCTCCGTCAATCGACTAGATGTACATAATATTAATCATTCGTGTTTGAATACTTAGACCTGTGCTCACCAGGTGGATGTGGGATTTTCAGCATTCATCATTATAACCTGGGACTGAAGGCTCACCTTCTAGGGGTCCTGACAACAAATCCATGTTGCCTAGCAATGTCAAAGAATAGAGTTACATGTGTTGCAAAGGAACTCAGGGAAGCCCAACAGGGAACCATTAAATCAACTGAGAAACTAAGAAAGCTCAGCCCCACCAATGAAATACAGTGGGATGCTCATATGGGGGTGAAATAAAAATCCCTTCTCAGCTTAGGATTTACAGTTGGGAAATCACCCATGGATAACAACATCCAGACTAGATTACCTACTTTTTAAAGATAAAGAGGAAGAACAAAGCTCTATATTTCGTGGTTTACCAATTGTCACAGTTGCTTAGAATTGGGAAGAGAAAATAAGTAATCTTCCAAATCCTGCCTACTAATCTAACTTCCAATTAGCTGCATAGTACTCTATCAGTCATCTTTCAAAGCTATTTCGCTTTCTTTAAAACAATCCTGTCCACATTCAGATTTAGACACATTCAACACACAGAGGGATATCTTATTCAACCACTGCCACTTGAAAAAATATATATCAAGACATACATTTATCTGTCTATTAAGATCAAGGGTCCACCAGGTGATCCTGCAAATGGAATCATGAATTCAGGTTCTCAGTCTCATGTTCTCTGTCTTTGTTCTCATTCTTTTTTTCATTATAAGTGAGAAAGATCTTTAAAATAAAATAAAATAAAATAATAAAGTAAAATAAAATAATAAAGTAAAATAAAATAATAAAAAATAAAATAAAATAATAAAATAAAATAAGATAAAATAAAATAAAATAAAATAAAATAAAATAAAATCTTTTTTGTTTTCAGCCCCGTCAAATAGTGAAGAAAATCTGCACTGGCTACTACTGAAATAACTTAATTTGTCTCTTTCCTCTATAGTGTATTGCTCTTGTTAGTTTTCCCTATGCTTTTAGAGTCAGGAAAGTCGTGGTGGACCTCAAGATAATTAACTGAAACCCAACATCAGCCAAAGATGGGCAATGATGATTACATTAATTCAGCGCTTCTAAAACTAATTTGTAATTATATTTTGTTAATTTAATGGCAGCACAGATTATGCATGTTTTTTGATTGTGTATGCACAATGTTGGGGGCATGTACAGTAATACTGCAGTGTGCAAAGCTTTGATGGCTCTGTAGTCTCCACCTGTTTGCCCTTGTTACCCCTTAAGATTCTCAGAATAGTGATAGTTTCTTCCAAGGATTCCTTCAGTTGTGTTATGGAGCTCCAGAGGAAAACAAATATACCATGTGACCCAAGGGCCTAATTACAGCCAGAACAAGTCAAAATTTGCATATGAAATACTTCTAGAAGCAAAAATCCTTAAAAAAACCAAAATGCTGAAATATAGGACTGCTTCTACTGACAATCAAAAACCAACTCACAAAAAGATCCTGGGTTTTGTGTGAGTAAGAAAGGAAAAAGAATGCATTAAGTAATTTATTCCTTGAGAATTATTGGCTCAGATTTAGCAACTATTATTACATTATATTGCCTATATTTCCACCCCAGTTCTATGAATTTCTACTTGTTTATTTACATTTTATTTTCCCCTCTTTGCTTTCACATGGAAATTCCTCTCTGTGTCAATCTGTATTTAATGACTGTGGTGAGAGCTTCATTCTGGAATCACACATGCTTTGTTTTTTATAGGTGAGCTTCTATACTAGCTCAGTGGCATGATTTTATGTCAGTAGCCTTCAAACAACATGTGGACCCCTCAGAGTCCAACAGGAATTCAGCCAGATTCAGCCAGTCATGCTTGGGTTATTTCTCCCAGTTTCCCCTCCTCACCAACCTTTTTTTCTTTTTTTTTTTTTTTTCTTTTTTTTTTTTTTATTTTTTTTTTCTTTTTTTTTTTTTTTTTTTGGCTTTTTGCTAATATTATCCATTAAGTAATTTTGAAATAACTCACTGTTGGGATTAGTCTGCCACACAAAAGTACACTGGAATTATATAAATATGCATGGGTTAAAGCATGGCCATGTTTGGCAGATGTAGATGTGTGACAACCCCTCCCACAACCAGATGTGTGCATTCAGATCTGTGGAAATCAAAGAAGAAAATTTGGCACAAACTTCAATGCCCTTGAAGTAAACCAGGCATCTGCCAAAACTGTCAGACTAAGCATGCAGATCTTCAAAAGGCTTGCATTTGGCTCCATGTTCAGAAGTAGTTTACAGAATACCCTGCTAGGATAGTGTTGGCACAGATAGTATTGCTACCTCGAAATTAGTTTTAGGTAAAGATAATTTTATTTCAGCTCATGGAAACATAAAAATTGCCATAGCACACAAGAAATAGATAGATCTGGAATAAGTTTTTAAAAAAGGCTGGCACCAGATGCTTCAGAGAAATAGATGAATAGTACGACAATTTGCCTATAGGGGAAGTCTCCTTCTAATCCCTTATGGGTAAAAACTAGTTTATGCCCTGAAGCATATGAACTTATATTATTTCCAAAATTATCTTTTCTTTTTTTTTTTTTTTTTTTTTTTTAATTGTTGTTATCATGATTAGTAATCTTTGTTATAGTTCTTCTTCATGTTACAATTATAGTTACTTACATACAGTCTTGGAAATGTCCACTCCTTTTTCCTCACTTTTGTTTTCCCCCTGAGAGATTGTTAAAGGATGCTGTAATGAAATAATGGTAATAATTTGCAGTTAGAGAGTTGCACCCATTCAGGGATATAAAAGCGGTTTTTCCAAAGCTATTAAAATTAGCTTAAAAACATATCTGTTAAGTTGGGTAAATATCAACATTGTATCCATTAAAGAATTAACACAAAAAGGAAACAAGGTCAATTTTTTCAAAGTGGTATATTTAATTCTTGGAGACCTGAAGGGCCTATTTTCCACCTAAATTTGCTTCCTTACTGTAAACCCGAAGTTATCTGAAATTTTAGTGTGAAGTGGAGATGGAGAACCCTTGAAAATCAGGTTTTACAGTATACTGGTTTGTATAGTCTCTTCCCTTTCCACTGAGTTAGGTGCTGTGAAAACATGTAGAGAAAAGTGGCTGCTGCTCTGAAGATGTTACACTTTGAATAGTCAAATGTAAAGAACTGAAGCTGGAACAGACGATGAGAGAACCATATAACTTAGGTAACTCATTCAAGAGTTACTAATAAGAATAGAGTCCAGGTCTCCTTAATTCTGCTCCAGTGATGTAATAGCCAGCCTAGATTTTAAAGTATGAATCATCCTTCAAACCTTGTTTGAATTATTTGTATGACATGATATAAAGTGGACAGTGTCTGCCTTCAATAAAATATATTTCTTCAAAATCAGTAAAAGCTTAGTTTAAAAAGCAGTATTGAAGACACATCTCCACTCAGAACAGGATTGGTACATTGTAGCTTTCTAGGAGGCATGTTACAATGAGAAAGAGATAAATTATGGAAAAAACAAACAAACAAACAAAGTAAACTAAGCTTAAAAATCAAATGGCAAAATTGACGTCCTCATCACTTTTCCTACCAGTGAGTTTCTTCCTGTATTCCTGAATAGAGGAGGGAGGAGAAAAAAAAAAAAAAAAAAGTACAGTGAAGTCTACCCAATCCAGCAATTCACCAAGGGGGGAGAAAGTCTATTGCATATCCTCACTCATTTATCACTGTCACCATCAAAGCTATGCTTGGAGGAGGAGAGGGTCCTCCAAAAATCTCTCCCTCACATCCCACTGCTTGGTGCATATCATGCATTGTTTGCTGAGTGATTAGTGAGGCTTCTATAGATATATGAATGTGGAAGGTTGGAGGTGTTTGACAAGAAGTCAATGATTCTTTCCGACATGACTTAAATACACCCAAAGAAGTGGTCGTGGGATGATACTTCTAATGGCATATAGATATGAATGACCCAAGTTTTATGACAAAGGTCAATGATATTGATGATTAGCGTGGGGAAGATAATTTTGCTGGTCTGGTAGGAGGCAACTTGCATGATTCATGAATGCTTTCCAGACCCATAGTGTTATTTAGGGTAGAAAAAGACCACAGCAACTAACAGTTATAGGATTTTGCACATAACAGTGTACCTGTTTAGATATACTTCGGTGGTTTTCTGCAGTAGATGAAAAATGGCTTTATGTCTTGTGTATGAATTAGGTCTTTTCTACTAGCATTTTTATACCTGAGAAGGAAGACTCCAAAGAGGTAACTCATTTTAAAAGCAGCTGCTGTTGTTTGTCTTTGCCATCTGACCTTAATCTAGGTCACCATATCACAAAACAAAATATACATGAATCACCCAGCATCTAGTACTGAAAGACAGAATGGACTGAACATGTTACCTATCAAGAGAAATAGTGAAATACAATGTGATTGTTATCAGCTACCATAACAACTTAACCAACTTTTGCTATGGAAGCTCAACAATGATGGCAAACTCTGTGTGCCTTCTGTAAGAACACGTTACAGCACAAACAACAAAAAAGACAGACAGACAGAAAGAAACAAAGAAGAAAAAAAAAAATATGATTGTAAATCCCATGTATGATGATGTCAGACAGAAGTAAAAAATGTCTCTGTGCTCTTAGCTCTCAAAATGCAAAAGGTGAGAAAAAAAATAAATATGTATATACATATATATTCACCTAGGTGAAACTTATCAGGCTTATCCATTTGGGGACTGCTTAGATCAGTAGCTGCATCACCCAGAAAGGTTAAACTCTGCTCATGTAACTACTCTGTAATTCCCAAAGAAAGAACTTTTGAACTTATTACAGTGATTAAGCTGTGATGAGCAAAAACTATTTTGTTAGCAGACTAGTGGTGGCCATACTAGATTGCTAGTACAATACCTTCTTCATGTGGACCATATAGCTGATGTAATGACAGTGTCTAGAAGTTAATAAGTAAAATTACACAGACCTCTTTTGACTCACACACACACACAAAAACAAACAAACCAAAAAAAAAAGTGTGCAAAAGGGGAGAAGGGGACAAAGGAAAGTGACAATGGACATAATATCAAATGTCTTGGTAAAACCTTCATAGAGATTATTCCCAAAGCTTGAAAACAGTTACTTCTCTTCGTGCTCTGCAAGATCTAATCATACATTCATACATCTAATCATACATCACTCGCCAAGGCGATCGGCTCCGGGGCAGACGCGTTCTGCAGCGGAGTGAGGGATCAAGGCGGGCAGGGCTTTTTTTCCGGCATCGAGGCCACTCGAGGCAGCCGAGGGAGCCACCAGGACCCGGCAGCCCTCACAAGGGAGGCTGACGAGGTGTAGGCAGAGCCAGCAACACCCCTCTACCCTGACGTTCAAAAGCAGACCCTAGGGAGCGCGAACAACCAGGAGTGTGGCAAACAGGGCGGGCAAACAGGGCGTGGTGCATCAGAAGGGCAGGGCGCGGCAGTTTGCGTGCAAGTTCGCGCGGGCCGGGTGCGCTCAGGCAGGGCAGAGCATTCCGCCCCGCCCATAAGAACAACTCATCTAACGGCTGTCTACCACTAGCTAGGCCGCAATGGTCTACACTAGGCAGAGAGCTCTCTCTAGAAAGTCTGTAACTACCCATACTGACTGCCCGCTCAAAAATGCGGCAGTTCAGGTCTCTGGATTCAGGGAGTGTCTGAGCCTGTTTCTGCCATCTGAGGGAGGCAGAGATACTGTGTGTGTGAGGTGTGAGCAGGTGGATGACCTGGTCCGCCTGGTGGCAGATCGCAGGGAGGAGGTGGAGAGGGTGAGGGCCATCAGGGAGTGTGAGCGGGAGATAGACTGGTGGAGCAACTCCCCGCAAGGCCTGAAGGAGAGGTACCGGGGTGAGACACCCCAAATGGGGGTGGACCCCCTGCCCTGTCACTGTCAGGCTGAGGGAGGGGACCTAGGAGTTGAGGAGGAATGGAGACAGGTCCCTGCTCGACCTTGCAGGTGACACCCCCCCTACTGTCCCCACCTTCCCAGGTGCCCTTACACAACAGATTTGAGGCCCTGGAGCTTGAGAGACCGGTGGGTGAGGATGAGGTAGAAAGTCTAACCAGGAGGATGCCTAGGGCGAGGAGGTCGACTCCACGCCTCAAGACTGCCTCCACCAAGAAAGACAGAAGGGTAATCGTTGTAGGCGACTCCCTTCTCGGGGGAACAGAGGGCCCTATTTGTCGGCCTGACCCTACCCATAGGGAAGTCTGCTGCCTCCCTGGCGCCAGGGTTAGGGATGTTGCCAGAAAGCTTCCCAACCTGGTTCGCCCCTCTGATTACTATCCTCTTTTGATAGTCCAAGCTGGCAGTGATAATATTGAAGAGAAAAGCCTGAAGGCTATCAAACGGGACTTTAGGGGAATGGGATGGTTAGTGGATGGAGCGGGAGTACAGGTGGTGTTTTTGTACATCCCTACAGTGGCAGGGAGGGGTACAGAGAGGACACGGAGAGCCCACCTGATAAACACGTGGCTCAGAGGCTGGTACCAACACAGAAATTTTGTTTTTTTTCGACCATGGGGTGCTTTATTCGGTACCCGACCTGGTGGCCGTAGACGGGTCCCACCTATCTCTAAGGGGAAAACGGATCCTAGCCCAGGAGCTGGCAGGACTCATTGAGAGGGCTTTAAACTAGGTATGAAGGGGGACAGGGCTGAAATAAGGCTTGTTAGAGGTGTGCCAGGGGGAACAATGGCAAGGCCAGGGGAGAAGGCAATGGCCCAATTAAAGTGCATCTACACTAAAGCACGCAGCATGGGCAACAAACAAGAGGAGCTGGAAGCCATCGTGCAGCAGGCAGGCTATGACTTGGTTGCCATCACAGAAACGTGGTGGGACCACTCTCATGACTGGAGTGCTCCAATGCCTGGCTATAGGCTCTTCAGAAGGGACAGGCAGCACAGAAGGGGTGGTGGTGTGGCTCTCTATATTAGAGAGTGTTTTGATATTGTGGAACTTGAGGCTGGGAATGATAAGGTTGAGTCCCTGTGGGTTAGGATCAGCAGGAAGGCCAACAAGGCAAGAATCCTGGTGGAGTTCTGTTGCAGACCGCCAAACCAGGATGAGGAGACGGATGAGGAGTTCTACAGGCAGCTGGCAGAAGTTGCAAAATCGTCAGTGCTTGTTCTCGTGGGGGATTTCAACTTCCCAGACATATTCTGGAAGCACAACACAGCCCAGAGAAACCACTCTAGGAGGTTTCTGGAGAGCGTGGAATATAGCTTCCTGACGCAGCTGGTTAGTGAGCCTACAAGGGAAGGTGCCCCGCTAGACCATCTGTTCACAAACAGAGGACTGGTGGGAGCTGTGGTGGTCGGGAGCTGTCTTGGGCAGAGTGACCACGAAATGGTAGAGTTCTCTATTCTTGGTGAAGTCAGGAAGGGGATCAGTAAAACTGCTGTCTTGGACTTCCAGAGGGCTGACTTTGAGCTGTTGAGGACACTAGTTGGTAGAGTCCCTTGGAAGGTGGTTCTTAAGGGCAGAGGAGTCTCTGCCCTTATATATAAACTTCATATATGAACCTTATATATAAACTGTTTCTTTGTTCTATAGCTGCAGTTAAATAAGATGAAAGTTCTTTGTCTTGCTCTCTCTCTCTGTCTAACCTCACGCTGCAGGTCACTACAGTAATGATCTCTCACAGCCGGTTCCCTCGTTAAGCTCCCTAGTGATTATATGTTACTAGTTCTCTTATGTAAAAACTAAAAGTTAGACACATGATGAGATAACCTCTTGATTCATATTCACACACACAATGTTCAAGCATGACACACATAACTCCACAGGAGGTCAAGAATTAGTATCAGAAACCTTTACCTTTACAACCTGTTTTATGAAAGCATAGTCACAAACAAATTTGAGAATCAAGCAGAAATCCACTTTCTATTTTCCTGTTCATGATGTAATACTGAAAGAGATAACCTGTTATACAAAAGCTAGTGAATTAAGCAGAAGATATTGCTACTTCTGGTCTCATCCCATACGAATAACAGTATGTACAGATGACTAGGCTGAACTGAAAAGTTCACTTATTCATAAAGATGTGGTCATCATGTTTTGAAAAACTAAAACACTGAAAAGCTAAAACACCCAGAACACTTGTTTTAATTTATTTTTTATTGTTGTTGTTATTATTATTAGTGAATAATTATGTTAAATCTAAATAATTATGCTTAATATAAAATTATGCTTCTTAAAAAAAAAAAAAAAGTCCCAAATATTTCTGTGCTGAATTCCCAAATATTTCCATGCTGAGTTTTATCTAGTCTTAGCAGTGTTTTTCCTTACTGTACTAGTGAATCCATCAAACGATTCCTGATCATTTCCATCGGAATGGATTCAGCCTCCCTCTTAGCAATTTATTAGTATTTAAGACTTTATGATCCCCTGAAGTCTGGTGGTATGTTCATCTTGCTCCATCAGAAAAAACTGTCCTCAGTTCAAGAGTTAATGGCATTGATAAAAGAGATTATTTTCACTATTGTCTATTCTTCATTAAACCTGAGGCTTAAGTGGTTTGCTTTCTTCTGCACAAATGAATGCCATCTTTTCTTTATTTCCATTTTCCCTTTCCCTTTCCCTTTCCCTTTCCCTTCCCCTTTCCCTTTCCCCTTCCCTTCCCCTTTCCCTTTCCCTTCCCCTTCCCCTTTCCCTTTCCCCTTCCCTTCCCCTTCCCCTTTCCCCTTCCCTTCCCCTTCCCCTTCCCCTTTCCCTTCCCCTTCCCCTTCCCCTTCCCCTTCCCCTTCCCTTTCCCCTTCCCCTTCCCCTTCCCTTTCCCTTTCCCTTTCCCTTCCCTTCCCCTTTCCCTTCCCCTTCCCCTTCCCCTTCCCCTTCCCCTTCCCCTTCCCTTCCCTTCCCTTCCCTTCCCTTCCCTTCCCTTCCCTTCCCTTCCCTTCCCTTCCCTTCCCTTCCCTTCCCTTCCCTTCCCTTCCCTTCCCTTCCCTTCCCTTCCCTTCCCTTCCCTTCCCTTCCCTTCCCTTCCCTTCCCTTCCCTTCCCTTCCCTTCCCTTCCCTTCCCTTCCCTTCCCTTCCCTTCCCTTCCCTTCCCTTCCCTTCCCTTCCCTTCCCTTCCCTTCCCTTCCCTTCCCTTCCCTTCCCTTCCCTTCCCTTCCCTTCCCTTCCCTTCCCTTCCCTTCCCTTCCCTTCCCTTCCCTTCCCTTCCCCTCCCCTCCAATTCCCTTCCCCTCCCCTCCCTTCCCTTCCCCTCCCCTCCCTTCCCTTCCCCTCCCTTCCCTTCCCTTCCCTTCCCTTCCCTTCCCTTCCCTTCCCTTCCCTTCCCTTCCCTTCCCTTCCCTTCCCTTCCCTTCCCTTCCCTTCCCTTCCCTTCCCTTCCCTTCCCTTCCCTTCCCTTCCCTTCCCTTCCCTTCCCTTCCCTTCCCTTCCCTTCCCTTCCCTTCCCTTCCCTTCCCTTCCCTTCCCTTCCCTTCCCTTCCCTTCCCTTCCCCTGCCTTCCCTCCCCTTCATTTTTTCAATGTTATAGTCTCTCTGATACATTCCTAATTAAATCCACATTTTAGTACCTTCTCTTAATGTTGCTTGTGATACACTTTTTTAGAATAAAAACTATAACTATTTTATTTTGTTGGAAATCTGTTGCTCTCTTTTTTTTTTTTTTTTTTTTCAAAATAACTTTTTATTGTTTTATTTTTTCTTTTTTAAAAACCTATTTTGAATGTTTTTAACTGTTTTTATATATTTTTTTTCTCTGAACTCCAGATCTTGGTGAAAGCATATTCAAACGTTCAATTTTTTTTTTCCAAGCAAATTTCATTCTTCTTTAGTGTCTGTTTAGTCATGGCTCAGACTATGTTCCTTTAAACATTCCATTGACTTGAATTAGTTTTATGACTAATCTTAGGTAGATTAAGTATCTTAGGTATCAAGGCTGCAGTATATAAAAAATTTGTGATTTGCTACCAAAGCAGATCATATTTATTTTTTAATGTGGTATGTTGAAAGCATTTGGTTGGGACTGGTTGGCAGAGTCCCTTGGAAGGTGGTTCTTAAGGGCAGAGGAGTCCAGGAAGGCCGGGCACTCTTCAAGAAGGAAATCTTACTGGCTCAGGAGCGGTCTGTCCCCACGTGCCCAAAGACAAGCTGGTGCGGAAGAAGACCGGCCTGGCTGAACAGAGAGCTGTTGCTTGAGTTTAGGAGAAAAAAATAGGGTTTATAATCTTTGGAAAAGAGGGCGGGCCACTCAGGAGGACTATAAGGCTGTTGCGAGGCTGTGCAGGGACAAAATTAGAAAGGTCAAAGCTCATCTGGAGCTCAATCCGGCTACTGCCGTTAAAGATAACAAAAAATGTTTTTATAAATACATTAGCACGAAAAGGAGGACTAAGGAGAATCTCCATCCTTTACTGGATGCGGGGGGTAACTTAGTTACAAGAGATGAGGAAAAGGCTGAGGTGCTTAATGCCTTCTTTGCCTCAGTCTTTAGCGGCAAAACTAGTTGTTCTCTGGATACCCAACACCCTGAGCTGGTGGAAGGGGATGGGGAGCAGAATGTGGCCTCATAATCCACGAGGAAATGGTTGGCAACCTGCTACAGCACTTGGATGTACACAAGTCGACGGGGCCGGATGGGATCCACCCAAGGGTACTGAGAGAACTGGTGGAGGAGCTGGCCAAGCCACTTTCCATCATTTATCAGCAGTCCTGGCTATCATCGGAGGTCCCAGTCGACTGGCGGCTAGCAAACGTGACGCCCATCTACAAGAAGGGCTGAAGGGTAGGCCGGGGAACTATAGGCCTGTTAGTTTGACCTCAGTGCCAGGGAAGCTCATGGAGCAGATTATCTTGAGTGTCATCACGCGGCACTTGCAGGGCAAGCAGGCAATCAGGCCCAGTCAGCATGGGTTTATGAAAGGCAGGTCCTGCTTGACGAACCTGATCTCCTTCCACGACAAAGTGACGCGCTTAGCGGATGAGGGAAAGGCTGTGGATGTGGTCTATCTTGATTTCAGTAAGGTTTTTGACACCGTTTCCCACAGCATTCTCTTCAAGAAACTGGCTGCTCTTGGCTTGGACTGGCGTACGCTTCGTTGGGTTAGAAACTGGCTGGGTAGCCGGGCCCAAAGAGTCATGGTGAATGGAGTCAAATCCAGTTGGAGGCCGGTCAGTAGTGGTGTCCCCCAGGGCTCAGTACTGGGGCCAGTCCTCTTCGACGATCTGGATGAGGGGATTGAGTGCACCCTCCGTAAGTGTGCAGATGACACCAAGTTAGGTGTGTGTGTCGATCTGCTCGAGGGTAGGAAGGCTCTGCAGGAGGATCTGGACAGGCTGGACCGATGGGCTGAGGCCAACTGTATGAAGTTCAACAAGGCCAAGTGCCGGGTCCTGCACCTGGGGCGCAACAACCCCAAGCAGCGCTACAGGCTGGGAGATGAGTGGTTGGAAAGCTGCCTGGCAGAGAAGGACCTGGGAGTATTGGTTGATAGTCGGCTGAATATGAGCCAGCAATGTGCTCAGGTGGCCAAGAAGGCCAACAGCATCCTGGCTTGTATAAGAAGCAGTGTGGCCAGCAGGTCTAGGGAAGTGATTGTCCCCCTGTACTCGGCTCTGGTGAGGCCGCACCTCGAGTACTGTGTTCAGTTTTGGGCCCCTCGCTACAAGAAGGACATGGAGGTGCTCAAGAGAGTCCAGAGAAGGGCAACATAGCTGGTGAGGGGCCTGGAGAATGAGTCTTACAAGGAGCGGCTGAGGGAGCTGGGATTGTTCAGTCTGGAAAAGAGGAGGCTCAGGGGTGACCTTATCGCTCTTTGTAGGTACATTAAAGGAGGCTGTAGCGAGGTAGGGGTTGGTCTGTTCTCCCACGTGCCTGGTGACAGGACGAGGGGGAAGAATGGGCTAAAGTTGTGCCAGGGGAGGTTCAGATTGGATATTAGGAAGAACTCTTTACTGAAAGGGTTGTTAGGCATTGGAATGGACTGCCCAGGGAAGTGGTTGAGTCACCATCCCTGGAGGTCTTTAAAAGATGTTTAGATGTTGAGCTTAGTGATATGGTTTAGTGAAGGACTTGTTAGTGTTAGGTCAGAGGTTGGACTTGGTGATCTTGGAGGTCTCTTCCAACCTAGACGACTCTGTGATTCTGTGATTCTGTGTTACATCTGAATACTAACACATTACCTCTAGGTTAATCCTCTCTTGTGATGAACATCAAATTCAGAACATATTGTATGATTTTTGAAGTCATATTGTGTGTTCTTGGTAAGAAGTATATTTCTGATATACTTGGTAAGAAGTATATTTCTGATATATTATATTAGATATATGTATTATATTATATATATATTCTGATATCTTAATTTCTCACAGCAACTAAGAAAATAAATTAAGTTGCAGGAACTTTTGATGTTAGTTTCAATTGGGGTGCTTTGTTAGCAAGAATTATTGTTGGTTATCATATGTATTTATTATTATTATTATTACGACTACTACTAATAACAACAATAATAATAAAGATAGAACTTAGAACTAGATCTTGTAAATTTCATCCAATCCACTCAGTTGCTGTTGGGAAGAGATGGAGGACCCATGGGCTTACTGTAACACTGCTGAAACCACAAAGGATAACCAGACACTGATGTCAGATTTTGAAAATAAATAGAATAAAAATTCCTTGGGGGGGTGAGGGGGGTGGGGGGGGAAGCAGGGTGGGAAAGGGGGAGGGAGGATTGTGGGGAGGTTAATGGGTGTGGAGGGAGTGGGGGATAGAGCTGTGGAATAAATAAATAGTTTATGAAATAATATGCAAAGAGTAACCTAGTATTAAATAACACTATTAGAAGATAGAAAGTAAAAAGTTAAAATTGGTAAAGCCTAGATAGAGAAAAAAAATCATGTCTATACTGAGTACATTTCCATTAGACTCCACCCCAAAATATGCTAGGAAATTATTTATTGCAACAGCGGACTATGAAGAAAATGTTTTAGGTTTATCATGTTATCAGTAATGAAACAGAAAATCTTTTCTCAACTAAGATTTTATTTTTTTTCTAATCTTGCCTACTTCTTCTACTTCTTCCAAAACATTTTATTCCGTACGAATGTGTGTGAAGCAAAGGATACACGTTGCAACTATAAACATTCCTGGGATATGATACTACAACACAGCCTGTATAAAGCATCTCTAATTGAAGCTCACTTTGCACTCTCTTGTCTGTGCTTTCCTTACTTAAGACCAACAGATACTGGATCCATGCTGACAATCACCTGTCATGAAGGAATATAACATACGTATGCATGAGGACGGTGGTTCCATCCTTGCATGTGATGAAATTCATGAGAATTTTCTTCTTTCCAAGATTCCCATCCCATTAAAAGTACCAGACAAGGAGTGTGGTTGTCACATGCAGATACCTGTTTTTTAACATTTATGTTGAAGGTGTACTGGAACTTAATCTGCAGTTAGAGGTTATGTGTGATGGCAGAACCTAATGGAGACCTAAGTAAATAGATCCAAACTGACACACCTTTTTAAGGAACTTTGTTTTGTATATTGCAGTATATTTTTGTAGGTATACTGTCATAGAAATTCTTTTTTTTTTTTTTTTTTTTTTTTTTTTAAAGAAAAACTGTCATTTAAATGAATTTAAGATTAGAAATAAATAAACCAGATAAAATATGAACAAAGTACAGACAAATATAATGTTGAAACCATGTATTATGATATGGAAATTAGTACTTAATGTATTTTCTAATAGCCAAGAGTGTCAGATCTGCTATAGCATAGAAAGGGACATTACATGGAATTCACCTTTTTTTTTTTTTTTTTTTTCTCCAGATAATCAAAGACCTATTCTGAAAGGGAAAATGGATCTTTCAAGGATGTGTCTTTCCTGCCATTTAACATGCTGCCTCAGTAACAGGACTAAAATCCTTGTCATCTTCTTCTATAAAGAAAAGCAAAAATGATCAAACTGATAAAGTGATGTATTTTATGAATAATACATTGCTCAAGGGCTTCAATCTATGTTATATACCACATAACCATAATTTGTAATGTTTACTTAAACAGTGGCTCTCAACAAAACACTTAGCATCTTGTCCCCGAGCAGTTTGCATTAGAAATCTGGACTGCTTAATTTCATTGTGCTAAAGGCATTAACACAAGAGAGGAAAAAATACAGTAATCTTGAACTGAAAAGTGAAGGAAAAATGTTCTTAGACACAATTTCAAAACCATATTCTGTGTGAAGTTGCCATATGATACAGGATTAAATTTTCTTGCAATAGTCCAAAATGAAACAATAACATTGTTATACATGTTTGGACAATTCTAACCTGGGACAGGTCCTTTAGCCTTCACAATCTTGTTTTTTGTCTCTCTGTGATACAGTCTGTGAGTTTCCTTACCATTTAAAATGAATTAAGTGATACTAAACCTACTTATAGGCTGTTTCATCAATGCAGTCTAAAGGGATATAAAGTAAGGAGTTTTTTCTTTGGCTGAAATCCAGATACTAATGGTGTTAAAATGCCTTCTTATTGCATTTAAGTCAGTAGTTAGGTCAAGTAGACAAACAGATTTCAGACGATATTTAAATAAACATTATTTAATGTTGCTTGGAACCTGCATGTTTTGGTTGTCTAGCCTCAAAATACCAACTAGTTAGGAGAAATTAAAGCAGTGGTGACTGACTAGTCTGGAAAGGGACAATAATGACATAATGATTGCATACCAAGCAATACATTCTATAGAAATAAATTATGTATTTGTACATATTCTTTTAGCTACCTCTGAAAATATTTTTTTAAGAGAATATAAAAAAAAAAAAAAAATCAAAAGAAAAGCTATTTTAAAAATAAACACATTATAGGCTTGTGGAACACAAACTACCTTTTAGTTAAAAATGTATTACCCATGAGATAAGCTTTTCTAACGTAATGCAGTTCTCTAAGATACAGTGAATAAAATAGAAAAAAAAAAAAAAAGTTATGAGCTCTGTGTTTCAGGATTTTAACAAGTAACTGATACAGTTATGAGATACACTCCTAATTATCAGGATCTTTCATAATTTTCTGCTTGGCCATAGGTTAGTCTTCAAATAAAATATACAGTTTCTAATGCACAATCCCCTGTTCAATCATTTGGACTATAAAACTGAAGGTACTACAGTGGTCATTATTGTGACCTCTGATCCTTTTCTGTGTTATTAGTCATTTTAAAATAGTCTTGTAATAAGAACAGCGTGGGAAAAGAAGAGCCATTGACCCAGAAGGTTATAAGCTACAGTTAGCAAAGACTATCTTTTGTCTGGGTATTTATAAGCTGGTTATCTGTACAAGTTTCTAGAAACTATCATACTCTGTCACACTTGTAAGATGTTATAGGGTTGGGAATAATCAGCTGACAACCTCAGCTAGTGATACGAACTTGAACAATTTATCCAAAGTTTGTTCAGGAACCTACACATCTGTATGGAACCTGACTCTCAGGAGCAAGTGACAAGTGAGAGTTTTAAATGTGCCCAGAATGAGTTTCTATTTCATTACTGAAATATTCTACTGGACTAAATTATTCTGTAACTGCATTTGATCATGCAGCTCCCAGACCAGGGTTCATTTACTCTGAGGTTAGTATAGGTACAACTTAAATTGCTTAATAGTTGGTAGCATCAAAATTCATTCTCTTTCCTTTATTAAATATTTCTATTTTAAGTAGCTGAAACCTGATAGGGAGACAAAAAAAAAAAAAAAAAAAAAAAAAAAAAAAAATCAGAAGTCCAGCCTGGATGAAGTACTCTTAATCATTCCCTGGAATTACAGCCCAAGACCCTGAATGAGAACCAGAGCAAGCACCAGAGCTTTTGACAGTGTGAGGAAAAATGAACCTTGCTTCTGCAGTCAGAAAAGTTTCTGTTATGGGAAGGGGAGATAAAAAAAAGGAAAGAGGTAGATGTGTGAAAGAAAAGAAGGAAATAGCCCTGCAGAGGTAGGCTTACTGTTTCTGCTGCCACTGGAAGAATGGAAAGTCATCCCTGATGGGGGATGATTGGCTGATAGAAAGCAGACAATTGCTTTTGTTGACTGAAATTACCTGTTCCTCTGAAGTAGTAGTGCCTCTCTCCCAACTCCTCCCAAGGGGCGATAACTGCAGACCTGCCTTTTCATTACACCAATTCTCAAAGAATAGGAACATAACTGCATTATTCCCATAAGTAATCTTCTGCCTTAGGAAATTACCAACTTTGCCTGCAGCCAAAAGCAGCAGTGCTGTCAGGAACCTTCAGCTCCTGTGGAAGAGCCGTTCAGGGAACTGGCTTAGTGGGCAGAGCCTTGCTAAGGGACATGCACTGCACTAGGGTAGCTCCTTGGGTCCTGAAGTAGCATCTACAGTTGTATCTTTTGTTGTGTTGTGACTTTTATGTCAAGTTTTCCAATCCCATAACAGTGTTTTTAAAAGTATAGAAATCATGGAATCATAGAAACACAAGGTTGGGAAGGATCTACAAGATCATCTAGTCCAACCATCCTCCTATTAACAATACTACCCACTAAGCTACTAAATCATATCTTTTAGCACATTGTCCAGGTGCTTCTTGAACATCGTGAGGGACGGTAATTCCACCACCTCCCTGAGCAGGCTGTTCCAGTGCCTGACCACTCTTTGAGAGAAAAAAACAAACAAACAACCAAACAAGCAAACAAAACAAAACACTTGACTTCATTCAACATTAGAAGTGTATTAATGGAAAACAACTTAATGACCATTGATTATAATCAGGTGTTAGTATGGACTGAGATTGTGCATATTAGTGGCAAACTAAGGCTCAGGTGAGTCTACCAAACTCCCCAAACTGTGCCTAAAAAAGACACTAAGATACAAAAGGTTGCATACCATACAATGAAGAAGAATCACCAATATTGTTCAGCTGCAGTTCTGTGGGACACAGGCAGTTCTGCAGTAAGCTTTCAAAAGTCCTAAAAAGATATTGAGGGTTAACCCTGATTAGCAGCTAAGAACCACACAGCCACTTTTCTCATGGAGAAAATAAACATCTTCTGAGGGATCCAACTTACTTTATAGTCTATCATGGGAGGAAATTAATTATTCTTTTAAAGTGATTATTTTTTTTTGCTTCTGGCTGAAAAAAACAAACCAAGGTGACTAACTTAGGTTTAACTGCCTAACTTATGAATATAGGAATGTCATTAATGAGTCTTAAAAACAGGTTCTTGATTGATCCCCTGAATCTCCCTGAAAGTTTCTTGACTTTTTAAACATTCAGGAGGGAAAAAGAAATCTAACAGTGCCTTCATATGTTTATGGAGAACACCAGCTATGCAAACATACACTTACATCCAAAGAAGTGTTTCCATATGTTACTTCAAGTGCCTAGACAGCCAAAAAGTGATTTTAAATTCAAGTAGCCATCATCAAATACACTGAAAGTAAGATTTATTGTTACGCTGCTGACTACACAAGGTGTAACTATGGTTCAGACCCTTTTATGGAAAACTCACAAACTTTTGCACATCTCTTCAAAGGATGAACTACAATGATAGAGAAGATGAGTTCTGCTTTTATTCCTAGGGAGGCCAATCTTGTTGCCAAGAGGTGTAAGAGAAACTCTATTGCCCAAGAGATCTTGAAAAGCTGAGTTTTTTATCACTGTAAAACTGAGCAGCTAAGGCAATTTAAATCTAAAGGGATCTAATGTGATCTTTAGTATACTAAATGCTGTTAGCCTGAAGGCACCATGAAAAACAGCATGAAAAATGGACTGTTTTAACTAGTAAATATGCTATATGTAAATATTCATAACTTTAAATCTTGTTTCATTTAAGGTTTCATTGTCTGTCCTTTCTCACTGAGTGTTGTATGCTTGCTAAGTTTGATGTTTCGAGTTTCAGCCATTTGGAGTTAGTCAAGCGCAGTAATACCAAATTAAACATATGGAAACATCACTGTATTTTTTCTAACAGACATAACTCAGAATTGGCTGAAGTGATTCAACTCAAAATTTTCAGACAAAAAAAATCACCACTGGTCTGAGACTAAACATAGGGAACTCTAGCTTATAGCGCACATTCTCGAAATAAATCACAGAATCACAGAATCACAGAATCATCTAGGTTGGAAGAGACCTCCAAGATCACCAAGTTCAACCTCTGACCTAACACTAACAAGTCCTTCACTAAACCATATCACTAAGCTCAACATCTAAACATCTTTTAAAGACCTCCAGGGATGGTGACTCAACCACTTCCCTGGGCAGTCCATTCCAATGCCTAACAACCCTTTCAGTAAAGAGTTCTTCCTAATATCCAATCTGAACCTCCCCTGGCACAACTTTAGCCCATTCTTCCCCCTCGTCCTGTCACCAGGCACGTGGGAGAACAGACCAATCCCCACCTCGCCACAGCCTCCTTTAATGTACCTACAAAGAGCGATAAGGTCACCCCTGAGCCTCCTCTTTTCCAGACTGAACAATCCCAGCTCCCTCAGCCGCTCCTTGTAAGACTCATTCTCCAGGCCCCTCACCAGCTATGTTGCCCTTCTCTGGACTCTCTTGAGCACCTCCATGTCCTTCTTGTAGCGAGGGGCCCAAAACTGAACACAGTACTCGAGGTGCGGCCTCACCAGAGCCGAGTACAGGGGGACAATCACTTCCCTAGACCTGCTGGCCACACTGCTTCTTATACAAGCCAGGATGCTGTTGGCCTTCTTGGCCACCTGAGCACACTGCTGGCTCATATTCAGCCGACTATCAACCAATACTCCCAGGTCCTTCTCTGCCAGGCAGCTTTCCAACCACTCATCTCCCAGCCTGTAGCGCTGCTTGGGGTTGTTGCGCCCCAGGTGCAGGACCCGGCACTTGGCCTTGTTGAACTTCATACAGTTGGCCTCAGCCCATCGGTCCAGCCTGTCCAGATCCTCCTGCAGAGCCTTCCTACCCTCGAGCAGATCGACACACACACCTAACTTGGTGTCATCTGCACACTTACGGAGGGTGCACTCAATCCCCTCATCCAGATCGTCGAAGAGGACTGGCCCCAGTACTGAGCCCTGGGGGACACCACTACTGACCGGCCTCCAACTGGATTTGACTCCATTCACCATGACTCTTTGGGCCCGGCTACCCAGCCAGTTTCTAACCCAACGAAGCGTACGCCAGTCCAAGCCAAGAGCAGCCAGTTTC